>NW_027524225.1:0-34577 GCF_052094955.1 Ictidomys tridecemlineatus | reverse complement strand
TTCTTTTTCTAGGATTTTGAGATTAAGTATGAGATCATTTATTTGTAGGTTTTTTTCTTTTTTTGAGGAATGAACTCCAAGCAATGAATTTTCCTCTTAGAACTGCTTTTCAATGTGTCCCATAGATTCCGATATGTTGTGTCTGTGTTTTCATTTGACTCTAGGAAGTTTTTAATTTCCACCTTGATGTCTTCTAAAACCCATTGATCATTCAGCAATCTATTGTTTATTCTCCAACTGATGCTTGATTTTTCTTCCTTCTTTTATCATTGATTTTCAGTTTTATTCCATTATGATCAGATAAGATGCATGGTATTATCTCTACCCCTTTATATTGTCTAAGAGTTGCCCTGTGACATAATATATGGTCTATTTTTGAGAAGGTTCCATGTGCTGCTGAGAAAAAAAGTGTAACTACTTGATTTTGGGTGGTATAGTCTATATATGTCAATTAAGTCTAGGTTGTTAATTGTGTTATTGAGTTCTATAGTTTCCTTATTTAACTTTTGTTTGTAAGATCTGTCCAGTGGTGAGAGAGGTGTGTTGAAGTCTCCCATGATTATTGTATGGTGGTCTATTAGACTCTTGAACTTGAGAAGAGTTTGCTTGATGAATACAGCTGCACCATTATTTGGGGCATATATATTTATGATTGTTATGTCTTGTTGGTGTATGGTTCCCTTGAGCAGTATGAAGTGTCCTTCTTTATCCCTTTTGATTAACTTTGGCTTGAAATCTATTTTATTAGATATGAGTATGGACACTCCTGCTTGTTTCCGCATTCCCTATGAGTGGTATGATTTTTCCCAACCTTTCACCTTCAGTCTATGAATATCTTTTTCTATCAGATGCGTCTCCTGTAGGCAGCATATTGTTGGGTCTTCTTTTGTGATCCATTCTACTAGCCTGTGTCTCTTAATTGGTGAGTTTAAGCCATTAATATTTAGGGTTATTATTGAGATATGATTTGTTCTTCTAGCCATATTTGTTTATTGATGTTACTAAACCTGATTTGTTATCTTCTTTGACTACTTTCCCCCCTTTACTGTCCTATCTCCCATTTTTGGTTTTCAATGTTATTTTCCATTTCCTCTTCCTGTAATGTTGTGCCAAGGATTTTTTGAAGAGATGGTTTTCTAGCTGCGAATTCTTTTAACTTTTGTTTATCATGGAAGGTTTTAATTTCATCTTCTATCCTGAAGCTTAATTTCGCCGGATACACGATTCTTGGTTGGAACCCATTTTCTTTCAGTGTTTTAAATATGTTATTCCAGGATCTTCTAGCTTTCAGAGTCTGTGTTGAGAGATCAGCTGTTATCCTGATTGGTTTGCCCCTAAATGTAATCTGCTTTCTTTTTCTTGGAGCTGTTAAAATTCTCTCCATATTCTGTATGTTGGATATCTTCATTATAATGTGTCTAGTTGTGGATCTCTTATGATTTTGCACATTCGGCGTCCTGTGGGCTTCTAGGATTTGTGATTCTGTCTCATTCTTCAAGTCTGGGAAGTTTCCTTGTATAATCTCACTGAATAGTCTGTTTATTCCTTTGGTTTGGAGCTCTGTGCCTTCCTGTATCCAAATGACTCTTAAATTTGGTCTTTTGATATTGTCCCATAATTCTTGGATGTTCTGCTCATGGTTTCTTAGCAGGCTTGCTCAGCTGCCTATGTTCTTTTCCAGTTGAAATACTTTGTCTTCATTGTCTGATGTTCTCTCTTCTAAGTGATCTAATATGCTGGTAGTATTATCAATTGAGTTTTTAAGTTGGTTTAATAATTCCTGCATTTCTAGAATTTCAATTTGTTTGATTTTATTACCTCTATCTCCCTATGAAATTGATCTTTTACTCTCCGCTCCCAGCGGAGAGTGTATCGGGATCGGAAAGGCAGGGTTCTTGCTACCTAAGCTGCTTTGGCCCAAGGCTAGGGAACCGGCGGTGAGTGCTTCTCAGCCAGGGTCCTGCTGGATGCTGTGGGGACAGAGTGGAGCTTCCACCTGCGCCCAGAGCAGGCCAAGTGACCAGCCGGCATGGTATCAAGAAACCCCAAATGCAGCTGGGGCTGAAGAGAGAAGCCACTCATGTCTAGAATAGGACCAGCGACCCACTGGCAAGACAGGCCAGGTAGCTTGCCAACGTGGTGGACACCTAACACTGAGGAAGTCGCATCACACTGGTTGGAGTGGGGGTGGAGCAGGGTCGCCGCCCGGATCTGGAGAAGGGTCAGCGACCCGTTGGAGAGGTAGTCAGGTACCCCCAGTGGGAGTGGGGGCTGTGCAGAACTGCGACCCACCAGCCTAGAGGTCTGCCAGCGTGGTAGACACGTCACACCAATTGGAGTGGGGACACAGCAGAGCCGCCACTCACATCCAGATCAGGACAAATGACCCTAGGGCGTGGTAGTTACGTTACCAGAATTGGAGTGGGGTCAGAGAAGAACAGCCACCAGTGCCTGCAGTGGGGGCAGACCTGCGACCAATTAGCGTGGTAGACAGACCACCCTAATTAGAGGAGGAGCACAGCCACTACCCGCCCTGCAAGGGAGACTTCCCAACTATACAAGAGCAATATAAATAAATAGAGGGTAAATTTCAAAAACACAACAGTTGCACCAAGCAGAAAGAAACGCGAGCAGTATGAAAAGACAAGGGAAGAAAGGACCAAAAGCAATGCAGGTCAACTCAACTTTAGAAGAGGTAATAGCTGCAACAGACAGAATGTCAGATAAAGAGTACAGGATATATATGCTTCAGATGATCTGGAGTCTCAAGGAAGACACGAGACAGCAAAATCAGACAATGAAAGATCACATTGACAAACAAATCTGAGAGAGAGTTTTTAATATTCATTTTCTAGTTCTCGGCGGACACAACGTGTTTGTTGGTATGTGGTGCTAAGGATCGAACCCGGCCTTACGCGTGCCAGGCAAGCGCACTACTGCTTGAGCCACATCCCCAGCCCAATTGTCTTTAAGATGCTCATCCATCATTCCACATTGTCACCAGACTCTTAATTGGGGTCTGATCCTAGAACGCCTACGGTAAGAGTATAAAATATAGTCCAGGAGAGTATAAAGGTCACACCAAAAAAAAAGGTAAATATTTTACTGTATTTTGTTAATAGGAGCCTTAAGAATATATAAGATAATTTGTTTGAGTCTTCTAGACCAAAGAAGTCAGGACATATTGCTGGATCATCTTGAATGCAGTCACAGGGATGTAATCACCAGGAATGTTAGGGCCAAGGATTTTCCTGAGCCATGGAGAGTGGCTATTAGACTCTCTTTGGTTGATGGACTGAAATCTGGACTCAGTGTTTGCTTAAGTTCAATGACCAATATGATCCTGGAATAATGGAGAGGATGGTGATCAGAAATAAATAAGGTGTTAGATGGCGTGTTATTTGACCCCTTTCCTGGCCTCACAGCTGGTTCTGGAGGAGGGCCTGGAGCACCAGCCTTCACCAAGGCCTCGTGGACATGCATTCAGAAGGCAGCACCAGATCCTTGTGAAACCCGCAGCCGCTGTCCTCGGCAGCCTGGGAAGACATTAACAGATGGCATCGTTGAAACGGGCTCCCTGATTTCAGTGAGAATAAGGGGACCCTGAAGTAGAAGAGGCCATGTGGTGGAGCAGTGATCAGAACATTCGAATCTGTAGAGATTTTTGACAGTGGTAAATGATCGTGGTGTTTATAGATGGGATAAAATGGGCACCCTCCTGGAATAGTGCCTGTCCCATGTAATATGAAACTCTTCTTTTCACACTTAATTGGTGCATTGTAGTGGTTCATAATGGTGGGATTTGCTGACACATATTTGAACATGCACACAAAATAACTGTAAACTTTGGCCAATATCATTCCAATATTTTCCTTTTCCTCACTTCCTCCCCTGGTGCCTTGACTCTACTGATCTTCATTAAACTTTCATGATGAGACTCCCTTCCCAACTTTCCTCCTTTTTCTTCTCTAGCTTTAACGGAGGAAAAACATACGGCCCTTAACTTTTTGAGTTGCTTATTTCCCTTAATGTTCTGAAGAACCATACATCTTCCAGCATGACATAATTTCGTTCTTTTTTATGGCTGAATGAAATTCCAGTGTGCATATACCAGATGTTCTTTATCCATTCGTCCACTGATGTCACCTCGGCTGGTTCATGGGCATGTATGTGTCATTATAGTATGATGACTTTGATCTGCTGTGATAAATACCAAGCAGAGGTAGAGCTGGGTGTCAGGGTGGTCCATGGCTACTCCTGAGGAGCCTCCATCCCGATTTCCGTGGTGGTTGTGCTGATTTACATGCCCACCAACAGGGTGAGAGTGCTCCTTTCTCTCCAATTCTCTCCTTGTCACAATCATTTCTGTTTGTATTCTTGGTGGTTGCCTTTGTCACTGAAGTGAGATGAAATCTCAGGGTAGTCTTGACTTGCAAGTATTTTCATATATTTGTTGGCCACTCACATATTTTATTCTAAGACGTGTCTTCTTAGTTCATTTAGTTTCCCATTTGGTAATTGGGTTATTTGATAATTGGGTTATTTAATAATTGTGGGTTTGATATTAAGTTTTTTGAGTTCTTTATTAATATTCTGATTATTCAACCTTTTTTAGAAGAGCCACTCATAAAGATTTTCTCCCTTTCTGTAGGTTCTCTCTTCATATTCTAATTGTCTCCTTTGCTGTGCAGAACCTTCTTAATTTGATGCCATCCTATTAGCTAACTTTTGGTATTATCTCCTGAGCTTTGGCATTCTATTGAGAAAGTCATTGCCTCTGCCTGTAGGTTGGAGTATTGACTTTGTTTTTTTCCAAGAAACTGCATAATTTCTGGTCCAGTGCCTGGGTCTTTAATGCATTTTGAGTTGATTTTTTGCAGCGTAAGCAATAGTTCAGGTCTCATTCTTTGCATTTGGACAGGGGTGTAGAAGGACTGTTTCAGAGAGTAGATGTTAAAGTCTGGGGTGCAGAAGAACTGTTGCAGAGAGCAAAAGTTGGAGACTGAGGTGCAGAAGGACTGTTACAGAAAGCAAAGTTTGGAGACTGGGGTGCACAAGGATCATTGCAGAGAGCAGAGTTTTCAGACTGAGGTGCAGAAGGACTGTTGCAGTGAGCAGATGTTGAAGACTGGGGTTCAGAAAGACTTTTTCAGAGAGCAGAGGTTGGAAACAAGGGTGCAAAAGAATGGTTGCAGAAAGCAGAGGTTAGAGACTGGGGTGCAGAAGGACCATTGCAGAGGTCAGAGTTTGGGAACTGAGGTGCAGATAGATTGTTACAGAGAACAGAAGTTGAAGACTAGGGTGCAGAAGGACTGTTGCAGAGAGCAGAGTTTGGAGACTGGGGTTTAGAAAGACTGTTGCAGAGAGCAGAGGTTGGAGACTGGGGTGCTGAAGGCCTTTTACAGTGAGCAGAGTTTGAGACTGGGGTGCAGAAGGCCTGTTACAGAGAGCAGAGGTTGGAGACTGTTGTGCAGTAGGACTCTTACAAGAGCATAATTTGGAGACTTTGTTGCAGAAGAATCTTACAGAGAGCAGAGGTAGGAGACTGAGGTTCAGAAAGACTATTAGAGAGAGCAGAGGAAGGAGACTGGGGTGCAGGGCCGTCGTTGAAGAGAATAGAGATTTCAGACTGAGGTGCAGAAGGACTGTTGCAGAGAGCCGATTTTGGAGACTGGGGTGCAGAATTACTGTTGCAGAGAGCAGAGGTTGGAGATTGAGGTGAAGAAGGATCGTTGTAGAGAGCAGAGGTTGGAGACTGGTGTCCAGAATGATTATTATGGAGAGCAGAGTTTGGAGACTGAGGTGCAGAAGGATTGTAACAGAGAGCAGAGTTAGGATTTTATGGTGCAGAAGGACTGATGCAGAAACCAGAGGTTGGAGACGAGGGTGCAGAAAGACCATTAGAGAGTGCAGAATTTAGAGACTGGGGTACAGAAGGTCTGTTACAGAGAGTAGAGATTGGAAATTGGGGAGCAGAAGGACTGTTTCAAAGAACAGAGTTTGGAGACTGGGTTGCAGAAGGAGCTTTGAAGAAAGCAGTGGTTAGAGACTGGGTTGGAGAAGGAATGTTACAGAGATTAGAGTTTGGAAACTCGGGTGTGGAAGGACCTTACAAATAACAGAGTTTGGAGACTGGGTTGCAGAAGGAGTGTTAAGGAGAAGAGATGTTGGAGACTGGCATGCAGAAGGATCGTTGCAGAGAGCAGAGGTTGGAAACTGGGGTGCAGAAGGACGGTTGCAGAGAGCAGAGGTTGGAGTCTGAGGTGCAGAAAACTGTTACAGAGAGCAGAGGTTTGAGAGTGAGGTGCAGAAAGAACGTTGAAGAGAGCAAAAGTTGGAGACTGAAGTTGCAGAAAAATCGTTGCAGAGAGCAGAGGTAGAGACTGGACTGAGGAAGGATCGTTACAGAGAGCAGATGTGGAAGACTTGGGTACAGAAGGACTGTTACAGAGATAACAGGTTGGATACTAAGGTGCAGAAGCAATGTTGCAGAAAGCAGAGGTTGGAGATTGGGGTGCAGAAGGACTGTTACAGAGAGCAGAGTTTGGAGACTGAGATGCAGAAGGACTGTTACACAGAGAAGACGTTGGAGACTGGGGTGAAGAATTATGATACAGAAAGTTGAGGTGGGAGGCTCTGGTGCAGAAAAACTGTTACAGAGAACAGAGGTTGGAGACTGGCATGCAGAAGAACTGTTTCAGAGAGCAGAGTTTGGAGACTGGGGTGCAAAGGCCTGCTACAGAGAGCAGAGTTTGGAGACTGGGTTGCAGAAGGACTATTATAGAGAGCAGAGTTTTGAGCCTGGGTTGCAGAAGGATCTTACAGAGAGCAGAGGTTGGTGACTGAGGTGTAGGACGACAGTTACATAGAGCAGTGGTTGGAGACTGGGGTGCAGAAGGATCGTGCAGAGAGCAGAGGTTTAGGACTGAGGTGAAGAAGTACTGTTACAGAGAGCAGAGTTTTGAGACTGAGGTGCAGAAGGATGGTTACAGAGAGCAGAGTTTGATGACTGAGGTACCGAAGGATTGTTACAGAAAGTAGAGGTTAGAAATTGAGGTGCAGAGGGACCGTTACAGAGAGCAGAGGTTGGAGACTGCGGTATACAAAGACTAACAGAGAACAAATGTTGGATAATATGGTGCAGAAGGACTGTTACAAAGAGCAGAGGTTGGAGACTGGGGTGCAGAAGGACTGTTACAAAGAGCAGAGGTTGAAAACTGGGGTGTAGAAGGACTGTTGCAGAGAGCAGAGGTTGAAGACTTTGGTGCAGAAGGACTGTTGCAGAGAGCAGAATTTGGAGATGGAGGTGCAGAAGGACTGTTAAAGTGACCAGAGTTTTGAGACTGGGGTGCAGAAGGACTGTTGCAGGGAGCAGGTGTTGGAGACTTGGGTGCAGAAGGACTTTTGCAGAGAGTAGAATTTAGAGACTGCTGTGCAGAAGGACTGTTGCCGACAGCAGATGTTGGAGACTGGGGTGCATAAGGACGGATACAGAAATCAGAGGTTGAAAACTGAGGTGCAGAAGGACCATTACAAAGAGCAGAGTTTGGAGACTGCAATACAGGAGGACGTTTACAGAGAGCAGAGGTTGGAGACTGGAGTGGAGAAGAACTGTTTCAGAGTGCAGATGTTGGAGACTGGTGTGCAGAAGATCTGTTGCAGAGAGCAGAGGTTGGAGACTAGGTACAGAAGGGCTGTTACAAAGAGCAGAGCTTGGAGACTGGGTTGCAGAAGAATATTATGTAGAGCAGAGTTTGTAGACTTCGGTGCAGAAGGATTGTTACAGAGAGAAGAGGTTGGCGACTGGGGTGCAGTAGGATTATTGCAGAGAGCAGAGGTTGGAGACTGTTGTGCAGAAGGATCATTGCAGAGAGCAGAGGTTGGAGACTTGGGTGCAGAAGGACGGTTGCAGAGCGCAGATGTTGGAGACTGGGATGCAGAAGGATCGTTGCAGAGATCAGAGATTGGAAACTGGGTTGCAGAAGGACTGTTACACAGAGCAGAGGTTGAAGACTGGAGTGTAGATAGATTGTTGCAGAGTGCACAGTTTGGAGACAGGGGTGCAGAAGGACTGTTATAGAGAGCAGATTTTGGAGACTGAGATGCAGAAAGAGTGTTACAGAGAGCAGAGGTTGGAGACTGGAGTGCAGAAGGACTGATACAGAAAGCAGAGGTTGGAGAATTGGGTCCAGAATGAACCTTACAGACAGCAGAGGTTGGAGACTGCAGTACATAAGGACTGTTACAAAGAGCAAAGGTTGGAGACCAGGGTACAGAAGGACTGTTGCAGAGAGCAGAGGTTGGAGAATGGGATGCAGAAAGACTGTTTCAGTGAGTAGATGTTAAAGACTGGGGTGCAGAAGAAGTGTTTCAGAGAGCAGAAATTGGAGACTTGGGTGCAGAAGGATTGTTGCAGGGAGCAGAGGTTGGAGACTGAGGTGCAGAAAGAATGTTACAGAGGAATAAATTTGAGACTGGGGTTCAGAATTACTGATACAGAACGCAGAGGTTAAGACTGGGGTGCAGAAGGACCGGTACAGAGAGCAGAGGTTGGAGACTGTGGTACAGAAGTACTGTTGCATAGAGAAGGGGTTAGAGAATTGGGTGCAGAAGGACTTTTACAGAGAGCAGTGGTTAGAGAATGGGGTACAAAGGTAAGTTTGCAGAGTTCAGAGATTTGAGAAAGAGGTGCAAAAGTACTGTTACAGAGAGCAGAGGTTGGAGACCATGGTTCAGAACAACTTATACAGAAAGCAGAGGTTTGAGACTGGGGTGCAGAAGGACCGTTACAGAGAGCAGAGGTTGGAGACTGCGGTACAGAAAGACTGCTACAGAGAGCAGAGGTTTGAGACTGTGGAGTAGAAAGACTGTTGCAGAAAACAGATGTTGGAGACTGGGTTCCAGCGGGACCATTGAAGAAAGCAGAGGTTTTAGACTGAGTTTGAGAAAGAATGTTACAGAGACCAGAATGTGAAAACGGGGTGCAGAACGACCTTACAGAGAACAGAGGTCGGAGACTGCGGTGCAGAAAGTGATAAGGAGAGAAGACTTTGGAGACTGGGGTGCAGAAAGACAGTTGTAGAGAGCAGATGTTGGAGACTGCGGTGCATAAGGATTGTTGCAGAGAGCAGAGGTTGGAGACAAGGGTGCAGAAGGACTTTTGCAGAGAGGAGAGGTTGGAGACTTAGGTGCAGAAAATCAGTTACAGAGAGCAGAGTTTGGAGACTCGGGTTTGGAAGAATCTTTGAAGAGAGCAGAAGTTGGAGACTGAGTTGCAGAAGAATCCTTGAAGAGAGCAGAGGTGAAGACTGGGCTTCAGAAGGGTCGTTACACAGAGAAGAGGTGGGAGACTGCGGTGCAGAAGGACTGTTACAGAGAGCAGAGTTTGGACACTGGGATGCAGAAGGACCATTGCAGAGAGGAGACGTTGGAGACTGGAGTGCACAAGGACTGTTGCAGAGAGCAGACGTTGGAGACTGAGATGCAGAAGAACTGTTACACAGAGCAGACGTTTGAGACTGGGGTGAAGAATTATGATACAGAAAACAGAGGTGAGAGACTGGGGTTCAGAAGGACCATTACAAAGAGCAGAGGTTGCAGACTGGCGTGCAGAAGGACTGTTTCATAGGGCAGATTTTGGAGACTGGGGTGCCTAAGGCCTGCTACAGAGAGCAGAGTTTGGAGACTTGGTGGCAGAAGGATCTTACAGAGAGCAATGATTGGTGACTGTGGTGCAGGACGAATGTTACAGAGAGCAGTGTTTGGAGACTGGAGTGCAGAAAGATAGTATAGATAGCAGAGGTTTCAGACTGAGGTGCAGAAGGACTGTTACAGAAAGAATAGGTTGGAAATTGGGGTACAGAGGGACCATTATAGAGAGCAGAGCTTGGAGAATATGGTATATAAAGGCTGTAACAGAGAGCAGAGTTTGGAGTATATGGGGCAGAAGGACTGTTACAGAGAGCAGAGGTTGGAGCCTGGGGTGAAGAAGAATTGTTACAGAGAGCAGAGGTTGGAGACTGGGTTGCAGGACTGATACAGAAAGCAGAGGTTGGAGACTGGGGTGCAGAAGGACCGTTACAGAGAGCAGAGATTGGAGACTGGGGTAAAAAAGGACTTTTACACATAGCAGAGATTGGAGACTGGGGAGCAGAAGGACTGTTGCAAGAATAGAGGTTTAAGACAGGGTTGCAGAAGGACCATTCCAGAGAGCAGAGGTTGGAGACTGAGGTGCAGAAGGATTGTAACAGAGAACAGAGTTTGGAGCCTGCGGTACAGAAGAACTGTTACAGAGAGTAGAGTTTGGAGACTGGGGTACAGAAGCATATTACAGCGAGCAGAGGTTGGAGACCTGGGTAAAGAAGGACTGCTGTAGAGAGCAGAATTTGGAGACTGGGGTGTATATGAATTGTTACAGAGAGCAGAGGTTTGATACTGGGGTGAAGAAGGACTGTTATAGAGAGAAGAGGATTGAGACAAAAGTGCAAAAGAAATGATTCAAGAAGCAGATGTTGAATACTGGGGTACCAGAGGACCATTAGATAGAGCAGATTTTGGAGTCTTTAGTACAGAAGGACTCTAACAAAGAGCAGAGGTTGGACCCTGGAGTGCAGTAGGACTGTTGCAGAGAGTAGATGATGGAGACTGGGGTCCAGAAAAACTGTAGCAGAGAGCAGATGTTAGAGACTAAGGTGCAGAAGGACAATTACACAGAGCAGAGGTTGGAGACTGGAGTGCAGAAGGACTAATAGAGAAAGCAGAGTTTGGAGATTCGGGTGCAGAAGTATCCTTACAGAGAGCAGAGTTTTGAGAATGCAGTACAGAAAGATTCTTACAGAGAGCAGAGGTTGGAGTCTGGGTTGCAGAAGGACCGATGTAGAGAACACAGTTTGGAGACTGGGGTGCAGAAGGACCATTGGGGCGATCAGTGTATGGAGACTTGGGTGTAGAAGGACTGTTGAAGAGAGCAGTGATTGGAGACTTAGTTACAAAAGGACTGTTACAGAGAGCAGAGTTTTGAGACTGGGGTACAGAAGGATTATTGCAGACAGCAGAGTTTTCCAACTGAGGTACAGAAGAACTGTTGCAGGAAGCAGATGTTGGAGACTGGGGATCACAAGGACTGTTGCAGCTAGCAGAGGTTTCAGCCTGGGATGCAGAAGGCCTGGTACAGAGAGCAGAGGTTGGAGACTGGGGTGCAGAAGGACTGTTACAGAGAGCAGAGTTTGTAGACTGGGTTTCAGAAGGGTCTTACAGAGAGCAGAGGTAGGAGACAGACATTCAGAAAGACTGTAACAGAGAGCAGAGGTTGGAGACTGGGGTGCAGAGGGATTGTTGAAGAGAGCAGATTTTTCAGACTGAGGTAGAGAAGATCTGTTGCAGAGAGCAGAGGTTAAAGACTGGGGTGCAGAAGGACAGTTACAGATAGCAGACGTTTAAGACTGGGGTGCAGATGGACTGATACAGAGAGCAGAGGTTGAAGACTGGAGTGCAGAAGGCCTGTTAAAGAGAGCACAATTTGGAGACCAGGGTGATGAAGGACTGTTACAGAGAGCAGAGTTTGGAGACTGGGTTGCAGAACGATCTTACAGAGAGCAGAGATTGGAGACTGAGGTGCAGAAGCACTGTTACATTGAGTAGAGTTTGGAGACTGAGGTGCAGAAGGACTGTTGCAGAGAGCACAGTTTGGAGACTGAGATGCAGAAGAAATGTTACAGAGAGCAGAGGTTGGAGACAGGGGTGCAGAAGGACTGATGCAGAGAGCAGAGGTTTTAGACTGGGATGTACAAGAACTGTTGCAGAGCGTAGAGGTTGGAGATTGGGGTCCAGAAGGAGTGTAGCAGAGAGCAGAGGTTGGAGACTAAGGTGCAGAAGGACAGTTACACAGAGCAGAGATTAGAGACTGGATTGCAGAAGGACTGACACCGAAACCAGAGGCTGGAGACTCTGGTGCAGAAGTTCCCTTACAGAGAGCAGAGGTTGGAGAATGCAGTACAGAAGGACTGTTACAGAGAGCAAAGTTTGGAGACGGGGGTGCAGAATGACTGTTGCAGAGAGCAGATGTTGGAGACTGGGGTGCAAAAGGACTGTTGAAAAGAACAGAGGATGGAGACTGGGGTGCATAAGGACTGTTGCAGAGAGCAGAGGTTGCAGACTGAGTTGCAGAAGGACGGTTACAGAGGGCAGATTTTGGAGACTGTGGTTTAAAACGACTGATACAGAAAGCAGAGTTTGGATACTGGGGTGAATAAGGACCCTTACAGAAAACAGAGTTTGGAGACTGTGGTACAGTAAGACTGTTACAGAGAACAGATGTTGGAGTCTGGGTTGCAGAAGAACCAATGTAGAGAACACAGTTTGGAGACTTGGATGCAGAAGGACCGTTGGGGCAATCAGTGTATGGAGACTTGGGTGTAGACGGACTGTTGAAGAGAGCAGTGATTGGAGACTGAGTTACAAAAGAACTGTTACAGAGAGCAGAGTTTTGAGACTGAAGTACAGATGGATTATTGCAGACAGCAGAGTTTTCCAACTGAGATACAGAAGAACTGTTGCAGGAAGCAGATGTTGGAGACTGGAGTTCACAAGGACTGTTGCAACTAGCAGAGGTTTCAGCCTGGGATGCAGAAGGCCTGGTACAGAGAGCAGAGGTTGGAGACTGGGGTGCAGAAGGACTGTTACAGAGAGCAGAGTTTTTAGACTGGGTTTCAGAAGGGTCTTACAGAGAGCAGAAGTAGGAGACAGACATTCAGAAAGACTGTAACAGAGAACAGAGGTTGGAGACTGGGGTGCAGAGGGATTGTTGCAGAGAGAAGATTTTTCAGACTGAGGTACAGAAGAACTGTTGTAGAGAGCAGAGGTTAAAGACTGGGGTGCAGAAGGACAGTTACAGATAGCAGACGTTTAAGACTGGGGTGCAGATGGACTGATACAGAGAGCAGAGGTTGAAGACAGGAGTGCAGAAGGCCTGTTAAAGAGAGCACAATTTGGAGACTGGGGTGATGAAGGACTGTTACAGAGAGCAGAGTTTGGAGACTGGGTTGCAGAACGATCTTACAGAGAGCAGAGATTGGAGACTGAGGTGCAGAAGCACTGTTACATAGAGTAGAGGTTGGAGACTGTGGTGCAGAAGGAATGTTGCAGAGAGCACAGTTTGGAGACTGAGATGCAGAAGGAATGTTACAGAGAGCAGAGGTTGGAGACAGGAGTGCAGAAGGCCTGTTAAAGAGAGCACAATTTGGAGACCGGGGTGATGAAGGACTGTTACAGAGAGCAGAGTTTGGAGACTGGGTTGCAGAACGATCTTACAGAGAGCAGAGATTGGAGACTGAGGTGCAGAAGCACTGTTACATAGAGTAGAGGTTGGAGACTGAGGTGCAGAAGGACAGTTGCAGAGAGCACAGTTTGGAGACTGAGATGCAGAAGGAATGTTACAGAGAGCAGAGGTTGGAGACAGGGGTGCAGAAGGACTGATGCAGAGAGCAGAGGTTTTAGACTGGGATGTACAAGAACTGTTGCAGAGCATAGAGGTTGGAGATTGGGGTCCAGAAGGAGTGTAGCAGAGAGCAGAGGTTGGAGACTAAGGTGCAGAAGGACAGTTACACAGAGCAGAGATTAGAGACTGGATTGCAGAAGGACTGACACCGAAACTAGAGGCTGGAGACTCTGGTGCAGAAGTTCCCTTACAGAGAGCAGAGGTTGGAGAATGCAGTACAGAAGGACTGTTACAGAGAGCAAAGTTTGGAGACGGGGGTGCAGAATGACTGTTGCAGAGAGCAGATGTTGGAGACTGGGGTGCAAAAGGACTGTTGAAAAGAACAGAGGATGGAGACTGAGGTGCATAAGGACTGTTGAAGAGAGCAGAGGTTGCAGACTGAGTTGCAGAAGGACGGTTACAGAGGGCAGAGTTTGGAGACTGTGGTTTAAAACGACTGATACAGAAAGCAGAGTTTGGATACTGGGGTGAATAAGGACCCTTACAGAAAACAGAGTTTGGAGACTGTGGTACAGTAAGACTGTTACAGAGAACAGAGGTTGGAGTCTGGGTTGCAGAAGAACCGATGTAGAGAACACAGTTTGGAGACTGGGGTGCAGAAGGACCGTTGGGGCGATCATTGTATGGAGAATTGGGTGTAGATGGACTGTTGAAGAGAGCAGTGATTGGAGACTGAGTTACAAAAGGACTGTTACAGAGAGCAGAGTTTTGAGACTGGGGTACAGATGGATTATTGCAGACAGCAGAGTTTTCCAACTGAGGTACGGAAGAACTGTTGCAGGAAGCAGATGTTGGAGACTGGGGTTCACAAGGACTATTGCAGTTAGCAGAGGTTTTAGACTGGGATGCAGAAGGCCTGTTACAGAGAGCAGAGGTTGGAGACTGGGGTGCAGAAGGACTGTTACAGAGAGCAGAGTTTGTAGACTGGGTTTCAGAAGGGTCTTACAGAGAGCAGAGGTAGGAGACAGACATTCAGAAAGACTGTAACAGAGAGCAGAGGTTGGAGACTGGGGTGCAGAGGGATTGTTGCAGAGAGCAGATTTTTCAGACTGAGGTACAGAAGAACTGTTGCAGAGAGCAGATGTTGGAGACTGGGGTGATGAAGGATCATTGCAGAGAGCAGAGGTTGGAGACTGGGTTGCAGATGGAATGATACAAAGAGCAGAGGTTGGAGACTGGAGTGCAGAAGGACTGATACAGAAAGCAGAGTTTGGAGATTCCGGTGCAGAAGTATCCTTACAGAGAGCAGAGTTTCGAGAATGCAGTACAGAAGGATTCTTACAGAGAGCAGAGTTTGGAAACTGAGGTGGAGAATGACTGTTGCAGATAGCAGATGTTGGAGACTGGCGTGCAGAAGGAATGTTGCAGAGAGCAGAGGATGGAGACTGGGGTGCACAAGGACTGTTGCAGAGAGCAGAGTTTGCAGACTAAGTTGCAGAAAGACTCTTACAGACGGCAGAGTTTGGAGACTGTGGTGCAAAACGACTGATACAGAAAGCAGAGTTTGGATACTGGGGTGCATAAGGACCCTTACGGAGAACAGAGGTTGAAGACTGCGGTACCGAGAGAAGCGGTTGGAGACTGGGGTGCAGATGGATTATTGAAGAGAGCAGAATTTTCAGAGTGAGGTACAGAAGAACTGTTGCAGAGAGAAGATATTGGCTCCTGGGGTTCAAAAGAACTGTTGCAGCTAGCAGAGTTTTCAGACTGGGATGCAGAAGGCCTTTTACAGAGAGCAGAGTTTGGAGACTGGGGTGCAGAAGGACTGTTACAGAGAGCAGAGTTTGCAGACTGGGTTTCAGAAGGGTCTTACAGAGAGCAGAGGTAGGAGACAGACATTCAGAAAGACTGTTACAGAGAGTAGAGGTTGGAGACTGGGGTGCAGAGGGATTGTTGCAGAGAGCAGATTTTTCAGACTGAAGTACAGAGGAACTATTGCAGAGAGCAGATGTTGAAGACTGGGATGCAGAAAGATCGTTGCAGAAAGAAGAGGTTGGAATCTGGGTTGCAGATGGAATGATACAGAGAGCATAGATTGGAGACTGGGGTGCAGAAGGCCTGTTATAGAGCAGAGTTTGAAGACTGGGGTGCAGTAGGATCTTACAGAGAGCAGAGTTTTCAGAATGAGGTGCAGAATCACTGTTACAGAGAGTAGAGGTTGGAGACTGAGGTGCAGAACGAGCCTTGTAAAGAGCAGAGGTTGGAGACTGAGGTGCAGAAGGATTGTTACAGAGAGAAGAGGTTGGAGACTGGGGTGCAGAAAAACTTTTGCTAAGAGCAGAGGTTTTAGACTGGGGTGTAGAAGGACTGTTGCAGAGAGTAGAGGTTGGAGTTTTGGGTCCAGAAAGACTGTTACAGAGAGCACAGTTTGGAGACTGGGGTGGAGAAGGACTGTTGCAGAGAGCAGATGCTGGAGACTGGGGTCCAAAAGGAAAGTTGCAGAGAGCAGCGGATGGAGACTTGGGTGCAGAAGTAGTCTTGGGGTGAGCAGAGTATGGAGAATGGGGTGTAGAAGGACTGTTACAGAGAACAGAGGTTGGAGACTAGGGTTTAGAAGGACTTATTAGAGAGCAGACATTGGAGACTTGGGTGAAGTAGTATTGTTTTATAGAGCAGAGTATGGAGACTCAGATGCAGAAGACTGTTACAGTAAGCAGATTTTGAAGACTGGGGTGCAGAAGGACTGTTACAGAGAGCAAACTTTGGCGACTGGGGTGCAGAAGGATCGTTGCAGAGAGAATAGTTTGGAGACTGGGGTTCAGAAAAATTGTTAGAGAGAGCAGAGGTTGGAGACTGTGGTGCAGAAGGACTTTTACTGAGAGCACAGGTTGGAGACTGAGGTGCAGAGAAACTGTTGCAGAGAGCAAAGTTAGGAGACTGGGGTGCAGAAGGAGTGTTGCAGAGAGCAGATTTTGGAGACTGAGGTGTAGAAGGACCATTACAGAGAGCAGAAGTTTGAGACTGGGGTATAGAGGAGTGTTACAGAGATCAGAGGTTGGAGACAGGTGTGCAGAAAGATCTTACAGGGAGAGTAGGTTGGAGACTGGGGTGCAGAAGGACTGTTGCTGATAGCAGAGATTGGAGACTGGGGGGGAGAAGGATCATTGAAGAGAGAAGAGTTTGGAGACTGGGGGCAAAAGGCCTGTTACATACAGCAGAGGTTGGAGACTGAGGTGAAGAAGGATCGTTGGAGAGAGCAGTGTTTACAGACTGCAGTGTAGAAAGACTGATACAGAAAGCAGAGGTTTAAGACTGGGGTGCAGAAGGACCCTTACAGAGAGCAGACGTTGAAGACTGGGGTGCAGAAGGAGTGTTGCAGAGAGCAGATTTTGGAGACTGAGGTGCAGAAGGACCATTACAGAGAGCAGAAGTTGGAGACTGGGGTATAGAGGAGTGTTATAGAGAGCAGAGGTTGGAGACAGGTGTGCAGAAAGATCTTACAGGGAGAATAGCTTGGAGACTGGGGTTCAGAAGGACTGTTGCTGATAGCAGAGATTGGAGACTGGGGGGGAGAAGGATCATTGAAGAGAGAAGAGTTTGGAGACTGGGGGCAAAAGGCCTGTTACATACAGCTGAGGTTGGAGACTGAGGTGAAGAAGGATCGTTGGAGAGAGCAGTGTTTACAGACTGCAGTGTAGAAAGACTGATACAGAAAGCAGAGGTTTAAGACTGGGGTGCAGAAGCACCCTTACAGAGAGCAGACGTTGAAGACTGGGGTGCAGAATGACTGTTGAAGGAACAGAGGTTGGAGACTGGTTTACAGAAGGACCATTGCAGAAAGTAAAGGTAGGAGACAGGGTTTCAGAAGGATCATACAAAGAGCAGAGTCTTGAAACTGAGGTGCAGAAGGACTGTGGCAGAGAGAAGAGGTTGGAGATTGGGGCACTGAAAGACTGTATTAGAGAGCAGAGGTTGGAGTATGAGGTGCAGAAAGACTATTACAGAGAGCACAGGTTGTAGACTGGGGTGCAGAAGAACTGATACAGAAAGCAGAGTTTGGAGACTGGGGTGCAGAAGGACCATTACAGAGAGCAAACGTTGGAGACTAGGGTGGAAAACGACTGTTGCAGAGTGCAGAGGATGGAGACTGGGGTGCAGAAGGACTCTTGCAGAGAGCAGAGTTTGAAGACTGGTTGCAGAAGGACTATTTTGGAGAGCAGAAGTTGCAGAGTGAGGTGCAGAATGACGGTTACAGAGAGCAGAGTTTGGAGACTGTGGTGCAGAAGGAATGATATAGAAAGTAGAGGTGGGAGACTGGGTTGCAAAAGGACCCTTACAGAGTACAGAGGTTGGAGACTGCAGTACAGAAGGACTGCTGTAGAGAACAATGTTGGAGACTGGGGTTAAGAGGTACCAATGCTGAGAGCAGAGGTTGGAGACTGGGGTGCACAAAGAATGTTATAGAAAGCACAGGTTGGAGACTGTGGTGTAGAAGGAGTGTTACAGAGAGCAGAGTTTTGAGACCGAGGTGGAGAAGGACTGTTACAGAAATCAGAGGTTGGAAATTAGGGTGGAGAAGGACCCTTACAGAGAGCAGAGTTTAGAGACTTCAGTACAGAATGACTGTTACACAAAGCAGATCTCGGAGACTGCGGAGCAGCAGGACTGTTGCAGAGGACAGAAGTTGGAGACTGGGGTGGAGAAGGAATGTTACAGAGTGCAGAGTTTGGAAATTGGAGTGCAGAAGAATCCTACAGAGAGCAGAGTCTGGAGAGTGTGGTGCAGAAGGACTGTTGCACAGAGCAAAAGTTGGAGACTGGGGTCCAGAAGGATCGTTGCAGAGAGCAGATTTTAGAGACTGAGGTGCAGATGGACTGTTACAGAGAGAAGAGTTTGGAGACTGAGGAGCAGAAGGACAGTTACAGAGAGCAGAGTTTGGAGACTGGTATGCAGAAGGACTGTTACAGAGAGCAGAGATTGGGGACTGGGTTTTAGATGGATCTTACAGAGAGCAGAGTTTGGAGACTGGGGTGCAAAAGGAACGTTGCAGAGAGCAGATGTTGGAGACTTGGCAGAGAAGAATCGTTGCAGAGAGAAGAGGTTGGAGACTGGAGTGCATAAGGATCTAACAGAGAGCAGAGGTTCGTGTCTAGGGTGCAGAAGGACTGTTGCTGAGAGCAGAGGTTGGAGACTGGGGTGGAGAAAAATCATTGCAGAGAGAAGAGTTTAGAGACTGCGGTTCTGAAGGCCTTTTACAGAGAGCAGATTCGAGACTGAGTTGCAAAAATCCTGTTATAGAGAGCAGAGGTTGAAAACTATTCTGCAGAAGGACTGTTACCGAGAGCAGAGTTTGGAGACTGGTTTGCAGAAGGGTCTAACAGAGACCAGAGGTAGGAGACTGAGGTGCAGAAGGATCATTGCAGAGAGCAGAGTTTTTAGACTGAGTTGCTGAAGGACTGTTGCAGAGAGCATATTTTGGAGACTGGTGTGCTGTAGGACTGTTACAGAGAGCAGAGTTTGGAAACTGGGTTGGAGAAGGATCCTAAAGAGAGGAGAATTGAAGAATCAGGTGCAGAAAGACTGATACAGAGGGTAGATGTCGGAGACTGAGGTGCAGAAGTAACATTTCAGAATACAGAGTTTTGAGACTGAGATGCACAAGGATTTTTACAGAGAGAAGAGTTTGGAGACTGGGTGCAGATAGACTGTTGCACATAGCAGACTTTGGAGACTGGGGTGCATAAGGACTGATACAGAAAGCAGAGATTAAAGTCTTGGGTGCAGAAAGACTGTTATCGAGAGCAGAGGTTAAATTCTGCAGTACAGGAGGACTGTTACAGAGAACACAGGTTGGAGACTGGGATGCAGAAGGTCTGTAAAAGAGAGCTGATGTTGGTAACTAGGGTGCCCAAGGACTGTTTCAGAGAGCAGATGTTTTAGACTGGGGTGGAGAAGAACTGTTGCAGAGAGCAGAGGTTGGAGACTGGGTTGCAGAAATACTGTTACAGAGAGCAGAGATTGGAGACAGCGGTGCAGAAAAATCTTACAGAGAGCAGAATTTTGAGACTGAGGTGCAGACGGACTGTTAAAGAGAGCAGAGGTTGGAGACTGAGGTGTAGATGGACTGTTACAGAGAGCAGAGGTAGGAGACTGGGGTGAAAAAGGTTCATTCCAGACAGCAGAGTTTTCAGGCTGAGGTGAGAAGGACTGTTGCAGAGAGCATATGTTGGAGACTGGGGTGCAGAAGGACTGTTGCAGAGAGCAGAGATTGGAGACTGGGTTGTAGAAGGACTGTTACAGAGAGCAGAGTTTGGAGATTCAGGTGCAGAAGGACTGTTACAGGAAGCAGAGTTTGGAAATTGGGATGCAGAAGGACCGTTAAAGAGAGCGGAGGTTGAAAACTGCGGTATAGGACTGTTACCAATACCAGAGGTTGGAGACTGGGGTGCAGAAGGACTGTTGCAGAGAGCAGAGGTTGGAGACTGAGGTGTAGAAGGAGTGTTAGAGAGAGCAGAGTTTGGAGTCTGAGGTGCAGAAGGACTGTTACAGAAAGCAGAGTTTGGAAATTGGGGTGTACAAGGACCGTTACAGAGAGCAGAGTTTGGAGACTGCGGTACAGAAGGACTGTTACACAGAGCAGATCTCAGAGACTGGGGAGCAGAAGGACTGTTGCAGAGGAAAGAAGTTGGAGACTGAGGTGGACAAGGAATGTTACAGAGAGCAGAGTTTAGTAACTGGAGTGCAGAAGGATCTTACAGAGAGCAGAGGTTGGAGACTGTGGTGCAGAAGGACTGTTGCACAGAGCAGAAGTTGGAGACGTAGTCCAGAAGGATCGTTGCAGACAGCAGATTTTAGAGACTGGGGTGCAGATGGACTGTTAAAGAGAGGAGAATTTGGAGACTGAGGTGCAGAATGACAGTTACAGCGACCAGAGTTTGGAGACTGGTGTGCAGAAGGAGTGTTTCAGAGAGCACAGGTTGGAGACTGGGATTCAGATTGATCTTACAAAGAGCAAAATTTAGATACTGCGTTGCAAAAGGACTGTTGCAGAGAGCAGATGTTGGAGACTGGGATGGACAAGAATCGTTGCAGAGAGATGAGGTTGAAGCCTGGAGTGCATAAAGACCTTACAGAGAACAGAGTTTGGTGACTAGGGTTCAGGAATGTTGCCGAGAGCAGAGGATGGAGACTGGGGTGAAGAAAAATCATTGCAGAGAGAAGAGGTTGGAGACTGGGGTTCTGAAGGCCTGTTACAGAGAGCAGAGGTTCGAGACTGGGTTGTAAAATTCCTGTTACAGAGAGAAGAGGTTCGGAACTATTCGGCAGAAGGACTGTTACAGAGAGCAGAGTTTGAAGACTGGGTTTCAGAAGGGTCTTACAGAGAGCAGAGTTACTAGACTGAGGTGCAGAAGGGTCGTTGCAGAGAGAAGAGTTTTTAGACTGAGTTGCTGAAGGACTCCTGCAGAGAGCAGATTTTGGAGACTGGTGTGCAAAAGAATTGTTGCAGAGAGCAGAGGTTGGAGACTGGGGTGAAGAAGGATCGGTGCAGAGAGCAGAGTTTTGAGACTGGTGTGCAGAAGGACTGTTACAGAGAGCAGAGTTTGGAGACTGGGTTGGAGAAGTTTCTTACAGAGAGCAGAGGTTAAAGAATCAGGTGCAGAAAGACTGTTAAGAGAGTAGATGTTGGAGACTGAGGTGCAGAAGTAACGTTGCAGAGTACAGAGTTTGGAGACAGAGATGCAGAAGGATTGTTACAGAGAGAAGAGGTTGGAGACTGGGGTGCAGAAGGATTGTTGCAGATAGCGGACTGTGGAGACTGGGGTGCAGAAGGACTGTAATAGAGAGCAGAAGTTGGAGACTGGGGTGCAGAAGGGGTGATACAGAAACCAGAGATTGGAGTATGGGGTGCAGAAAGACCATTACAGAGAGCAGAGGTTGGATTCTGCAGTACAGGAGGACTGTTACAGAGAGCAGAGATTGGAAACTGGGGTGAAGAAGGAATGTAAAAGAGAGCTGATGTTGGTAACTAGGGTGCTGAAGGACTGTTGCAGAGAGCAGAGTTTTGAGACTGGGGTGCAGAAGAACTTTTGCGGAGATCAGAGGTTGGAGACTGGGGTGCAAAAGGACTGCTACAGAGAGCAGAGGTTGGAGAGAGCAGAGCAGAAGGATCTTACAGAGAGCAGAATTTGGAGACTGAGGTGAAGAATGACTGTTATACAGATCAGAGGTTGGAGACTGGGGTGCAGTAGGATCATTGCAGAGAGCAGAGGTTAAAGTCTGGGGTGCAGAAGGATCGTTACAGAGAGCAGAGGTTAGAGACTTGCGTGCAGAAGGCCTGTTACAGAGAGGAGAGGTTGGAGACTGGGGTGCAGAAGGACTGGTAAAGAGAGCAGATTTTGAAGACTGGGTTGTTGAAGGATGTTACAGAGAGCAGAGTTTGGAGACTAAGTTGTAGGTGGACTGTTACAGAGAGCAGTGGTTGGAGACTGGGGTGCAGAAGGATCGTGGAGAGCAGAGGTTTCAGACTGAGGTTCAGAAGGACTGTTACAGAAAGCAGAGGTTGTAAATTGGGGTGCAGAAGGACCGTTACAGAGATTAGAGGTTGGAGACTACGGTATAGAAGGACTGTTACAGAGAGCAGAGGTGGGAGACTTGGATTCAGAAAGCACAGGTTGGAGACTGAGGTGAAGAAGAATAGACACAGAGAGCAGAGGTTGAAGACTGGGGTTCAGAAGGACTGATACAGAAAGCAGAGGTTGGAGACTGGGGTACAGAAAAACCTTTACAAAGAGCAGAGTTTGGTGAATGCGGTACAGAGGACTGTTACAGAGAGCAGATATTGGAGACTGGGGATCAGAAGGACTGTTGCACAGGACAGAGTTTGGAGACTGGGGTGCCGCAGGACCCATTCAGAAAGCCAAGGTTGGCGACTAGGGTTGAGAAGAAATGTTAGAAAGACCAGAGTTTGGAAACTGGAGTGCAGGAAGATCTTACAGAGAGCAGAGGTTGGAGACCGTGGTGCAGAAGGACTGTTGCAGAGAGCAGACGTTGGAGACTGGGGTCCAGAAAAATCGTTGCAGAGAGCAGAGTTTGCAGACTGGGATGCAGAAGGCTTTTACAGAGAGCAAAGGTTGGAGACTGAGGTGCAGAAGGACTGTTACAGAGAGCAGATGTTGGAGACTGGGGTTCAGATGGATCTTAGAGAGAGCAGAGGTCGGAGACTGGGGTGAAGAAGGATTGTAACCGACAGCAGAGGTAGGAGACTGGGCTGCATGAGGTTCGTTTCAGACAACAGAGTTTTCAGACTGTGGTGCAAAATGACTGTTGCAGAGACCAGATGTTGGAGACTGGGGTGTAGAAGGACTGTTGCAGTGAGCAGAGGTTGGAGACTGGGGTTAAGAATGATCGTTGCAGAGAGAAGAGATTGAATACTGATGTGCAGAAGGAATGTTACAGAGAGCAGAGTTGGGAGACTGGGTTGGCGAAGGATCCAACAGATAGCAGAGGTTGGAGACTGAAGTGAAGAAGTACTGTTACAGAGAGTATAGGTTGGAGACTGAGGTGCAGAAGGACCATTGAAGAGAACAGAGTTTACAGACTGAGGTGCAGAAAGATTGTTACAGTGAGCAGAGTTTGGAGACTGGGATGCAGAAGGACTGTTTGAGAGAGCAGAGGTTGGAGACTGAAGTGCAGAAAAACTGTTTTAGAGAGCAGAGGTTGGAGACTGGGGTGCAGAAGGCCTGTTACAGAAAGCAGAGACTCTAGTATCGGTTGAAGAAAGAATGTTACAGAGAGTAGAGGTTGGAGAATGCAGTACAGAAGGACTTTTGCAGAGAGCAGAATTTAGATACTGGGGTGCAGAAAGACTGTTGCAGAGAGCAGAGGTTGGAGACTGAGGTGTAGAAGTCCTGTTACATAGAACAGATTTTGGAGACTGGGGTGCAGAAGGATCAATGCAAATAGCAGATCTTGGAGACAGGGGTACAGAAATATCTTACAGAGTGCAGAAGTTGGAGAGTGGGTTGCAGAAGTATTTTACAGAGAGCAGAGTTGGTAGAATGAGGTGCAGAAGGACTGTTATAGGCAGCAGAGGTAGGAGACTGGGGTGCAGAAAGTTCGTTGAAGACAGCAGAGATTTCAGACTGAGGTGCAGAAGGACTGTTGTAGAGAGCAGTTGTTGGAGACTAGGGTGCAGAAGGACTGTTGCAGAGAGCAGAGGTTGGAGACTGGGGTTAAGACGGATGGTTGCAGAGAAAAGAGGTTGGAGACTGTTGTTCAGAAGGACTGTTACAGAGAGCAGATTTTAGAGACTGGGTCTTAGAAGGATACTACAGAGAGCAGAGGTTGGCGAGTGAAGTGCAGAATGACTGTTACAGAGAGTAGAGGTTGGCGACTGGGCTCCAGAAGGACAGTTTTAGAGAGCAGTGGTTGGAGACTGCGGTGCAGAAGGACTGTTGCAGAGAGCAGAAGTTGGATACTGAGGTACGGGAGTCTTGTTACAAAGAGAAGAGGTTTGAGCCTTGGATTCAGAAGGACTGTTGCAGAGAGCAGAGGTTGGATACTGGGGTGAAGATGGATCTTACAGAGAAAAGAATTTGGAGACTGAGGTGCAGAAGGACTGTTGGGGAGAGCAGAGGTAGTAGACTGGGGTGCAGTAGCATTATTGCAGAGAGCAGAGGTTGGAGACTGGGGTGCAGAAGTATCGTTTCACAGTGTAGATTTTGGAGACTGGGGTGCAGAAGGCCTGCTAAAGAGAGAAAAGTTTGGAGACTGGCGTGCAGAAGGCCTGTTATAGAGAGGAGAGTTTGGAGACTGGGGTGCAGAAGGACAGTTATAGAGAGCAGAGTTTGGAGACTGGGTTGCTGAAGGTTCTTACAGAGAGCAGAGGTTGGAGACTGAGGTGCAGGTGGACTGTTACAGAGAACATAGTTTAGAGACTGAGGTGTAGAAGCAATGTTACAGAGAGCAGAAATTGGAGACTGAGTTGCAGAAGGACTGTTACAGAAAGCAGCGGTTGGAAATTGGGGTGCTGTTGAACCGTTACAGAGACCAGAGGTTGGAGAGTGTGGTATAGAAAAACTGTTACAGAGAGCAGAGTTTGGAGACTGGGGTGCAGAAAGAATATTACAGAGAGCACAGGTTGGAGACTGAAATGCAGAAGGATAGATACAGAGAGCAGAGGTTTGAGACTGAGGTTCAAAAGGACTGATACAGAAAGCAGAGTTTGGGGTGCTGAAAGACCCTTACAAAGAGAAGAGTTTGGAGACTGGGGAGCACAATGACTGTTGCAGAGGACAGAGGTTGGAGACTCGGGTGGAGAAAGAATGTTACAGAAAACAGAGTTTGAAAACTGGAGTGCAGAAGGATCTTACAAAGAGAAGAGTTTGGAGACTGTGTTGCAGAAGGACTGTTGCAGAGAGTAGCCATTGGAGACTGGGGTCCAGAAGGATCGTTGCAGAGAGCAGAGTTTTGAGACTGGGGTGCAGAAGGATTGTTCCAGAGAGCAGATGTTGAAGACTGGGGTGCAGAAGAACTGTGGAAGAGAGAAGATTTTAGAGACTGGGTGCAGAAGGACTGTTACACAGAGCAGAGTTTGGAGACTGAGGTGCAGAGGAACTGTTACAGAGAGCAGAATTTTGAGACTGGGGTTCAGAAGGACTGTTACAGAGAGCAGAGGTTGGAGACTGGGGTTCAGATGGATCTTTCAGAGAGCAGAGTTTGGAGGCTGGGGTGCAAAGGACTGTTGCAGAGAGCAGAATCTGGAGACTGTGGTGGAGAAGAATCGTTGAAGAGAGAAGAGGTTGGAGACTGGGGTGTAGAAGGCCTTTTACAGAGAGCAGAGTTTGGAGACTGGGTGGTTGAAGTTATGGTAAAGAGAGCATAGGTTGGAGCCTGTTGTACAGAAGGACTGTTACAGAGTGCAGAGTTTAAAGACTGGGTTGCAGAAAAATCTTATAGAGAGCAGAGTTGGGAGACTGAGTTGTAGAAGGACTGTTACAGAGAGAAGAGGTAGGAGACTGGGATGCAGAACGGTCGTTGCAGAGAGCAGAGGTTGGAGACTGAGGTGTAGAAGGACTGTTACAGAGAGCAGAGTTTGGAGACTCAGGTTCAGAAGGACTGTTACAGGAAGCAGAGTTTGGAAATTGGGGTGCAGAAGGACCTTTATAGAGAACAGAGATTGGAGACTGCAGTATAGGACTGTTACTGAGAGAAGAGGTTGGAGACTGTGGTGCAGAAGGACTCTTACATAGAGCACAGGTTGGAGACTGAGGTGGAGAAGAATAGATACAGAGAACAGAGGTTGGAGACTATGGTTCAGACAGACTGTTACAGAAAGCAGAGTTTGGAGACTGGGGTGTAGAAGGACCTTACAAAGAGCAGAGTTTGGAGACTGCGGTACAGAAGGACTGTTACAGAGAGCAGATCTTGGAGACTGGGGAGCAGAAGGACTGTTGCAAAAAATAGAGGTTGGAGACTCGGGTGGAGAAGGAATGTTACAGAGAACAGTGTTTGGAAACTAGAGTGCAGAAGAATCTTACAAAGAGAAGAGGTTGGAGACTGTGTTGCAAAAGGACTGCTGCAGAGAGCAGACGTTGGAGACTGGGGTCCAGAAGGATCGTTGCAGAGAACAGAGTTTTGAGACTGGGCTGCAGAAGGACTGTTCCAGAGAGCAGATGTTGAAGACTGGGGTGCAGAAGGACTTCGACAGAGAGCAGATTTTAGAGACTGGGGTGCAGAAGGACTGTTACACAGAGCAGAGGTTGGAGACTGAGGTGCAGAGGGACTGTTACAGAGAGCAGAGTTTTGAGACTGGGGTGCAGAAGGACTGTTAGTGAGAGCAGAGGTTGGAGACTGGGGTTCAGATGGATCTTTCAGAGAGCAGAGTTTGGAGACTGGGATGCAAAGAACAGTTGTAGAGAGCAGAATCTGGAGACTGAGGTGGAGAAGAATCGTTGAAGAGAGAAGAGATTGGAGACTGTTGTGCAGAAGGCCTGTTACAGAGAGAAGAGTTTGGAGACTGGGTGGCAGAAGTCCTGGTACAGAGAGCATAGGTTGGAGCCTGTTGTGCAGAAAGACTGTTACAGAGTTCAGAGTTTAACGACTGGGTTGCAGAAGGATCTTACAGAGAGCAGAGTTTGGAGACTGAGGTGAAGAAGGACTGTTACAGAGAGCAGAGGTGGGAGACTGGGATGCAGAATGGTCGTTGCAGAGAGCAGAGTTTTCAGACTGAGGTACAGAAGAACTGTTGCAGAGAGGAGACTTTGGAGACTGCAATACAGGAGGACTGTTACAGATAGAAGAGGTTGGAGACTGGGGTGGAGAAGAAGTGTTTTAGAGTGCAGATGATGGATACTGGTGTGCAGAAGAACTGTTGCAGAGAGGAGAGTTTGGAGACTGGGGTGCAGAAGAACTGTCACAGAGAGCAGAGGTTGGAGACTGAGGGGCAGAAAGAATGTTACAGATAGCGAAGTTTGGAGACTGGGGTGCAGAATTACTGATAGAGAAAGCAGAGGTTGAGTCTGGAGTGCAGAAGGACCGTTATAGAGAGCAGAAGTTGGAGACTGTGGTTAAAAAGGACTGTTGCAGAGAGCAGAGGTTAGAGAATGGGGATCAGAATTAAGGTTGCAGATTTCAGAGGTTGGAGACAGAGGTGCAGAAGGACTGTTACAAAGAGCAGAGTTTGGAAACCCTATTGCAGAAGGACTGATACAGAAAGCAGAGGTTTGAAACTCTGGTGCAGAACGACCGTTACAGAGAGCAGAGGTTGGAGACTGGTGTGAAGAAGGACTGTTGCAGAAAGCACAGGTTGGAGACTGAGTGCAGAATAATAGATACAGAGAGCAGAGGTTGGAGATTGGTATTCAGAAGGACTGATTCAAAAATCAGAGTTTGGAGACTGAGTTGCAGAAGGACCGTTACAGAGAGCAGAGGTTGAAGACTGTGGTACATAAGGACTGTTACAGAGAGCAGAGGTTGGAGACTGGGGAGTAGAAGGACTGTTGCAGAGAACAGAGGTTGGAGACTGGGTTGCATCAGGACCGTTGAAGAAAGCAGATGTTGGAGACTGGGTTGGAGAAGGAATGTTACAGAGAGCAGAGTTTAGAAACTGGGGTGCAGAATGACCTTACAGAGAGCAGAGTTTAGAAACTGGGGTGCAGGAGGAACTTACAGAGAGCACAGGTTGGAGACAGGGGTGCAGAAGGACTGTTGA
Organism: Ictidomys tridecemlineatus; assembly: GCF_052094955.1. Classification (NCBI taxonomy): domain Eukaryota; kingdom Metazoa; phylum Chordata; class Mammalia; order Rodentia; family Sciuridae; genus Ictidomys; species Ictidomys tridecemlineatus. The sequence continues at coordinate 6,930 of NW_027524225.1, read as the reverse complement.
GGAGAGGAGAAGTTGGAGACTGGGGTGCAGAAGGATCGTTGCAGAGAGAAGATGTTGGAGACTTAGGTGCAAAAAGACTGTTACAGAGAGTAGAGGTTGGGGATTGGGATTTAAAAGGCCTGTTACAGAAAGCAGAGTTTGGAGACTGGGGTGCAGAAGAACTGTTACAGAGAGCAGAGTTGATAGACAAGGTTGAAAAGGATCTTACAGAATGCAGAGATTGTAGACCGAGGTGCAGCAGGAGTGTTACAGAGAGCAGAGGTTTGAGACTGGGGTGCAGAAAGCCTTTTACGGAGAGCAGAGTTTGGAGAACGGCTCCAGAAGGACTGTTACAGATGGAAGAGTTTTGGAGTTTTGTAAGAAAAATCTTACAGAGAGCAGATGTTGGAGATTGACGTGCAGAAGGACTGTTGCAGAGAGCAGGGTTTGAAGACTGGGGTGCAGAAGGATCGTTGTAGAGAGTAGAGGTTTGAAACTGGGCTGCCGAATAACTGTTTCAGAGAGCAGAGTTTTTAGACAAGGTTGCAGAAAGATCTTACAGACAGCAGAGATTGTAGACCGAGGTGCAGGAAGACTCTTACAGACAGCATATTTTGGAGACTGGGGTGCACAAGGATTATTGCAGACAGCAGAGATTCCAGACTGAGGCGCAGAAAGACTGTTGCTGAGAGGAGATGTTGGAGACTTGGGTGCAGAAGGACTGTTGCAGAGAGCAGAAATTGGAGACTGAGATGCAGAAGGACTGTTACAGAGAGCAGAGTCTGGAGACTCTGGTGCAGAAAAACCGTTACAGAGAGCAGATTTTGGAGACTAGGGTACAGAAGGAGTGTTGCAGAGAGCAGATGTTTTAGACTGTTGTTCAGAAGAACTGTAGTAGAGAGCAGAGGTTAGAGAATGGGGTGCAGAAGTAAGGTTGCAAAGAGCAGAGGTTGGAGACTGAAGTGCAGAAGGACTGTTACAGAGAGCAGAGGTGGGAGGCTGCAGTACAGAAGGACGGTTACACAGAGCAGAGTATGGAGACTAGGGTACAGAAGGACTGTTGCAGAGAGCACATGTTGTAGACTGTGGTTCAGAAGAACTGTAGTAGAGAGCAGAGGTTAGAGAATGGGGTGCAGAAGTAAGGTTGCAGAGAGCAGAGGTTGGAAACAGTTGTGCAGAAGGACTGATACAGAAAGCAGAGGTTTGAGACTAGGGTGCAGAAGGAACATTACAGAGAGAAGAGTTTGAAGACTGCGGTACAGAAGGACTGTTACAGAGAGCAGAATTTAGAGACTGGGGAGCAGAAGAACTGTTGCCACGAAAACAGTTTGGAGACTGGGGTGCAGCAGGACCGGTGTGGAATCCAGAGGTTGGAGACTGTGGTGGAAAAGGAATGTTACTAGAGCAGAGTTTGAAAACTGGGATGCAGCAGAATCTTACAGAAAGCAGAGGTTGAAGACAGGGGTGCAGAAGGACTGTTAAGAAGAGGAGACGTTTGACACTGGGTTGCAAAGGATCGTTGCAGAGATCAGAGGATGGAGACTGAGGTGCAAAAAGACTGTTACAGAGAGTAGAGGTTGGAGATTGGGGTGCAAAAGGCCTATTACAGAGAGCAGAGTTTGGAATCTGGGGTGCAGAATAACTGTTACAGAGAGCAGAGTTTTAGACAAGGTTGCAGAAGGATCTTACAGAGAGCAGAGATTTTAGACCAAGGTGCAGGAAGACTGTTACAGACAGCATATTTTGGAGACTGGGGTGCACAAGGATCGTTGCAGACAGCAGAGTTTCCAGACTGAGGCGCAGAAGGAATGTTGCTGAGAGGAGATGTTGGAGACTTGGTTGCAGAAGGACTGTTGCAGAGAGCAGATGTTGGATACTGGGATGCAGAAGGATCGTTGCAGAGAGCAGAGGTTGGAGACTGGGGTGCATAAGGACTTTTACACAGAGCAGATGTTGGAGACTGGGGTGAAGAAGGACTGTTGCAGGGAGCAGGTGTTGAAGACTGGGGTGCAGAAAACTGATACAGAAAGCAGAGGTTGGAGACTGGGGTGCAGAAGGACCGTTACAGAGAGCAGAGTGTGGAGACTGCAATACAGGAGGACTATAGCAGAGAGAAGAGGTCTGAGACTGGAGTGGAGAAGAACTGTTTCAGAGTGCAGATGTTGGAGACTGGGGTGCAGAAGAACTGTTGCATAGAGCAGAGTTTGGAGACTGTGGTGCAGAAGAACTGTCCCAGATCACAGAAGTTGGAGACTGAGTTGCAGAAAGAATGTTACAGAGAGCAAATGTTGGAGACTGGGGTGCAGAATTACTAATAAAAAAGCAGAGGTTGAAGACTGGGGTGCAGAAGGACCGTTACAGATAGCAGAGGTGGGAGGCTGCAGTACAGAAGGACTGTTACACAGAGCAGAGTATGGAGACTAGGGTACAGAAGGACTGTTGCAGAGAGCAGATGTTGTAGACTGTGGTTCAGAAGAACTGTAGTAGAGAGCAGAGGTTAGAGAATGGGGTGCAGAAGTAAGATTGCAGAGAGCAGAGGTTGGAAACAGTGGTGCAGAAGGACTGATACAGAAAGCAGAGGTTTGAGACTGGGGAGCAGAAGAACTGTTGCAGAGAATAGAGTTTGGAGACTGGGGTGCCGCAGGACCGGTGCAGAATCCTGAGGTTGTAGACTGTGGTGGAAAAAAAATGTTACAGAGAGCAGAGTTTGAAAACTGGGATGCAGAAGGATTTTACAGAGAGGTTGGAGACAGGGGTGCAGACGGACTGTTGAGGAGAGCAGTGGTTGGATACTGAGGTGCAAAAAGACTGTTACAGAGAGTAGAGGTTGGAGATTAGGGTGCACAAGGCCTGTTACAGACAGCGGAGGCTGGAATCTGGGATGCAGAATAACTGTTACAGAGAGCAGAGTTTTTAGACAAGGTTGCAGAAGGATCTTAGAGAGAGCAGAGATTGTAGACCTAGGTGAAGCAGGAATGTTACAGAGAGCAGAGGTTGGAGACTGGGGTGCAGAAGGCATTTTATGGAGAGGAGAGTTTGGAAAAAGTTTGCAGAAGGACTGTTAGAGAGGGCAGAATTGGAAGACTGTGTTGCAGAAGGATCTTAAAGAGAGCAGATGTTGGAGTCTGGGGTGCAGAAGGATTGTTGCAGAGAGCAAAATTTTCAGACTGAGGTTAAGAAGGACTGTTGCAGAGAGCAGATGCTGGAGACTGGGGTGCACAAAGACTGTTGCAGCTAGCAGACGTTGGAGACTGGAGTGCAGAGGGATCATTGCAGAAAGCAGAGGTTGGAGACTGGGGTGCAGAAGGACTGATACAGAGAGCAGAGTTTGGAAACTGGGGTGCAGAAGTTCTTTTACAGAGAGCAGAGTGTGGAGACTGGGTTGCAGAAGGAACTTATATAGAGCAGAGTTTGGAGACTGAGGTGTAGAAGAACTGTAACAGAGAGTAGCGGTTGGAGACTCAGGTGCAGAAGGACCATTGCAGAGAGCAGAAGTTGTAGACGGAGGTGCAGTAGCCTTGTTAGAGAGATCAGAGGTTGGAGACTGGGGTCTAAAAGGACTGTAGCAGAGAGCAAAGGTTGGAGACTAAGGTGCGGAGGGACACTTACACAGAGCATCGGTTGGAGACTGGGGTGCAGAAGGACTGATATAGAAAGCAGAGTTTGGAGACTCGGGTGTAGAAGTACCCTAACAGAGAGCAGATGTTGAAGAATGCAGTACAGAAAGACTGTTATAGAGAGCAGAGGTTGGAGATTTGGGTGCAAATGACTGTTGCAGAGAGCAGAGGATAAAGACTGGGGTGCAGTAGGACTGTTGCAGAGAGCAGAGGTTGTAGACTGACTTGCAGAAGGACTGTTACAGAGGGAAGAGTTTTGAGACTGTGGTGCAAAATGACAGATACAGGAAGCAGAGTTTGGATACTGGGGTGCATAAGGACCCTTACGGAGAACAGAAGTTTGAGACTGCGGTAGAGAAGGATGGTTACAGAGAGCAGAGGTTGAAGACTGGGATGCAAAAGTACTGATGTAGAGACCAGAGGTTGGAGACTGGGTTGCTGAAGGATCGTTGGGGCAAGCAGAGTATGGAGATTGGGGTGTAGAAGAACTGTTCCAGAGAGCAGATGTTGGAGACTTGGGTGCAGAAGGACTGTTGCATAGAGCAAAGTTTGGAGACTGAGGTACAGAAGGACTGTTAAAGAGAGCAGAGTTTGGAGACTGAAGTGCAGAAGGATATTGCAGAGAGCAGATTTTTCAGACTGAGGTACAGAAGAACTGTTGCAGGGAGCAGATTCTGGAGACTGGGGTTCAGAAGGACTGTTGCAGGGAGCAGAGGTTTGATACTAGGGTGCAGAAGGATCGTTGCAGAGAGCAAAGTTTGGAGACTGGGGTGCAGAAGGACGGTTGCAGAAAGCAGAGTTTTGAGACTGAGATGAAAAAGGACTTTTAAGAGAGCAGTGGTTGAAGACTGGGGTGCAGAAGGACTGATACAGAAAGCAGAGTTTGGAGACTGGTGTGCAGATGGATTGTTGCAGAGAGCAGAGTTTGGAGACTGGGGTGGAGAAGGACTGTTGCAGAGAGCAGATGTTGGAGACTTGGGTGCAGAAGGATCATTGGTGCGAGCAGATTATGGAGACAGGGGTGTAGAATGACTCCTGCAGAGAACAGAGTTTGCAGTCTGAGGTGCAGAAGGACCATTGCAGAAAGCAGAGTTAGAGACTGGGTTTCAGAAGGATCCTACAGAGAGCAGAGTTTGGACACTGAGGTGCAGAAGGACTGTTGAAGGAGCAGAGGTTGGAGATTGGGGCGCAGAAGTACTTTTGCAGAGAACAGAGGTTGGATTCTGAGGTTCAGAAGGACTTTTACAGGAGCAGAGTTTGGATACTGGTGTGCAGAATGAGTGACACATAACCCAGAGTTTGGAGACTCGGGTTTAGAAGGACTGTTACAGAGAGAAGAGGTTGGAGACTGCAGTACAGAAAGACTGTTACAGAGAGCAGAGTTTGAAGACTGGGGTGCAGAGGGATTGTTGCAGAGAGCAGAGGTTTCAGAGTGAGGTGCAGAAGGACTATTACAGAGAGCAGAGTTTGGAGACTCTGGTGCAGAAGGACTGATAAAGAAAGCAGAGGCAGAAGACTGGGGTGTAGAAGGACTGTTGCAGAGAGCAGAGTTTGAAGACTGGGTTGGAGAAGGACTGTGGCAGACAGCAGATGTTGGAGACTGATGTGCAGAAGGAATGTTGCAGAGAGCAGAAATTAGAGACTGGGGTGCATATGGACTATTGCAGAGATAAGAGGTTGCAGACTGAGTTGCAGAAAGCCTGATACAGACAGCAGAGTTTTGAGAATGTGGTGTAAAAGAACTGATACAGAAAATAGAGGTTGGAGAATGTGGTGCAGAAGGACCCTTACAGAGAACAGAGTTTGGAGACTGCAGTACAGAATGACTGTTACAGAGAGAAGAGGTTTTAGACTGGGGTGCAGAATAACTATTGTAGCTATCAGAATTTGAAGACTGGAGTGCAGAAGGACCATTGCAGAAAGCAGAGGTTGGAGACTGGGTTTCAGGAGGATCCTACAGAGAGCAGAGTTTGGACACAGAGGTGCATAAGGACTGTTTCAGAGTGCAGAACTTGGAGATTGGGGCACAGTAGGACTGTTGCAGAGAACAGAGGTTGGAGTCTGAGGTACAGAAGGACTGTTACAGAGAGCAGAGGTTGGAGACTGGGGTGCAGAATGACTGATAAATAATGCAGAGTGTGGAGAATCAGGTGCAGAAAGACCGTTACAGAGAGCAGAGGTTAGAGACTGGGTTAAAGAAGAACCCTTACAGAGAACCTAGTTTGAAGACTGCAGTACAGAATAACTGTTGTTGAGAACAAGGTTGGAGACTCGGGTGCAGAGGGACCTTTGCAGAGAGCAGTGTTTGGAGACTGCAGTACAGAAGGACTGTTACAATGAGTAGAGGTTGGAGACTGGGGTGGAGAAGAACTGTTGCAAAGAGCAGATATTGCAGAGTGAGGTGCAGAAAAACTGTTACAGAGAGCAGAGTTTGGAGACTGTGGTGCAGAAGGACTGATACAAAAAGCAGAGGTTGGAGACTGAGGTGAAGAAGGACCCTTACAAAGAACAGAGGTTGAAGATTGCTGTACAGAAGAAGTGATTTTGAAAACAAGGTTGTAGACTGGGGTGCAGAGGGACCATTGCACAGAGCAGAGGTTGGAGACTGGGGTACAGAATGATCTTACAGAGAGCAGAATTTGGAGACTGGGTTGCAGAAAGACTGTTGCAGAATAGACGTTGGAGACTGGGGTTCAGAACGATCCTTGCAGAGAGCAGATCTTGGAGACAGGGGTCTAGAAGGACTGTTCCAGAGAGCAGAGGTTGGAGACTGGGATGCAGAAGGACTGTTGCAGAGAGCAGTTTTTGAAGACTGAGGTGCAGAAGGACTGTTTCAGAGAGCAGAGTTTTGAGACTGGGGTGCAGAAGGACTGATACAGAGAGCCGAGGTTGGAGGCTGAGGTGCAGAATGAAAGTTACAGAGAGCAGAGCTTGGAGAATGGGGTGCAGAAGGACTGATACTGAAAGCACAGGTGGGAGACTGGGGTCAAGAAGGTCCGTTACAGAGAGCAGAGTTATGAGACTGCAGTACAGAAGTACTGTTACAGAGAGCAGATGTTGAAGACTGTCGTACAGAAGGGCTGTTGCAGAGAACAGAAGTTGGAGACTGGCGTGCATAAGGACCATTGCTGAGAGCAGAGGTTGGAGATTGATGTGCAGAAGGATTGTTACAGAGAGTAGAGTTTGGAGACTTAAGTGCAGAAGGATCTTTCAGAGAGCTGAGGTTGGGGACTGGGGTACAGAAGCACTGTTGCAGAGAGCAGAGTTTGAAGACTTGGATGGTTGCAGAGAGAAGAGGTTGGAGTCTGTGGTTTAGAAGGATCGTTGCAGAGAG
>NW_027524224.1:0-34603 GCF_052094955.1 Ictidomys tridecemlineatus | reverse complement strand
GGCTCAGCAAATTTCGTTCTTCTAGGTTAAACCGTTCGCTTGCAGTAACCGTTTTCATTTTTAGGTTTCACTCTGTTTTCTCCTATAGGGATACATGTATTTGGAACTCTAAATCAAACACGGTTCAGGCTAGCTCTTTGAAACATGACACAATAAACCAGTTTCAAGATCTATCTCTACGGTTTGTTTGCTGTTGATGTAGCCCTAAGCAGAGACTGGCAAAATCCCTTTCATGGAAAGGGGTTGCCAAGCTTCCAAAAAACTACGAGTTGCCTGAAATCTCAGCAAGCATTTTTTCAGCCAATCTTGATGATTCTTTCAGGTAATGATCAGTACACCAAAACCAGTTGGCTCACCAAATTTCGTTCTTCTAGGTTAAACCGTTCGTTTGCCGTAACCGTTTTCATTTTTAGGTTTCACTCTGTTTTCTCCTATTGGGATACATGTATTTGGAACTCTAAATCAAACACGGTTCCTACTAGCTCTTTGAAACTTGACACAATAAAGCAGTTTCCAGTTCTATCTCTATGCTTTGTTTGCTGTTGATGTAGCCCTAAGCAGAGACTGGCGAAATCACTTTCATGGAAAGGGGTTGCCAAGCTTCCAAAAAAACTACGAGTTGCCTGAAATCTCAGCAAACATTTTTTCACCCAATCTAGATGATTATTTCAGGTAATGATCAGTACACCAAGACCACTTGGCTCACCAAATTTTGTTCTTCTAGGTTAAACCGTTCGTTTGCAGTAACCGTTTTCATTTTTAGGTTTCCCTTTGTTTTCTCCTATAGGGATACATGTATTTGGAACTCTAAATCAAACACGGTTTGTGCTAGCTCTTTGAAACTTGACACAATAAAGCAGTTTCCAGTTCTATCTCTATGCTTTGTTTGCTGTTGATGTAGCCCTAAGCAGAGACTGGCGAAAATCACTTTCATGAAAAGGGGTTGCCAAGCTTCCAAAAAACTACGAGTTGCCTGAAATCTCAGCAAACATTTTTTCACCCAATCTTGATGATGCTTTCAGGTAATGATCAGTACACCAAAACCACTTGGCTCACCAAATTTCGTTCTTCTAGGTTAAACCGTTCGTTTGCAGTAACCGTTTTCATTTTTAGGTTTCACTCTCTTTTCTCCTATAGGGATAAATGTATTTGGAACTCTAAATCAAACACGGTTTGTGCTAGGTCTTTGAAACTTGACACAATAAAGCAGTTTCCAGTTCTCTCTCTATGGTTTGTTTGCTGTTGATGTAGCCCTAAGCAAAGACTGACGAAAATCACTTTCATGGAAATGGGTTGCCAAGCTTCCAAAAAACTACGAGTTGCCTGAAATCTCAGCAAACATTTTTTCACCCAATCTTGATGATTCTTTCAGGTAATGATCAGTACACCAAAACCACTTGGCTCACCAAATTTTGTTCTTCTAGGTTAAACCGTTCGTTTGCAGTAACCGTTTTCATTTTTAGGTTTCCCTCTGTTTTCTCCTATAGGGATACATGTATTTGGAACTCTAAATCAAACATGGTTTGTGCTAGTTCTTTGAAACATGACACAATGAAGCAGTTTCAAGTTCTATCTCTATGATTTGTTTGCTATTTATATAGCCCTAAGCAGAGACTGGCGAAAATCAATTACATGTAAAATGGTTGCCAAGCTTCCAAAAAACTACGAGTTGCCTGAAATCTCAGCAAACGTTTTTTCACCCAATCTTGATGGTTCTTTCAGGTAATGATCAGTACACCAAAACCACTTGGCTCACCATATTTCGTTCTTCTAGGTTAAACCTTTCGTTTGCTGTAACCGTTTTCATTTTTAGGTTTCACTCTGTTTTCTCCTACAGGGATACATGTATTTGGAACTCTAAATCAAACACGGTTTGTGCTAGCTCTGTGAAACTTGACACAATAAAGCAGTTTTCAGTTCTATCTCTATGCTTTGTTTGCTGTTGATGTAGCCCTAAGCAGAGACTGGCGAAAATCACTTTCATGGAAATGGGTTGCCAAGCTTCCAAAAAACTACGAGTTGCCTGAAATCTCAGCAAACATTTTTTCACCCAATCTTGATGATTCTTTCAGGTAATGATCAGTACACCAAAACCACTTGGCTCACAAAATTTTGTTCTTCTAGGTTAAACCGTTCGTTTGCAGTAACCGTTTTCATTTTTAGGTTTCACTCTGTTTTCTCCTATAGGGATACATGTATTTGGAACTCTAAATCAAACACGGTTTGTGCTAGCTCTTTGAACTTGACACAATAAAGCAGTTTCCAGTTCTTTCTGTATGCTTTGTTTGCTGTTGATGTAGCCCTAAGCAGAGACTGGCGAAAATCACTTTCAAGGAAAGGGGCTGCCAAGCTTCCAAAAAACTACGAGTTGCCTGAAATCTCGCAAACATTCTTTTACCCAATCTTGATGATTCTTTCAGGTAATGATCAGTACACAAAAACCACTTGGCTCACCAAATTTCGTTCTTCTAGGTTAAACCGTTCGTTTGCAGTAACCGTTTTCATTTTTAGGTTTTCCTCTGTTTTCTCCTATAGGGATACATGTATTTGGAACTCTAAATCAAACACGGTTTGTGCTAGCTCTTTGAAACTTGACACAATAAAGCAGTTTCAAGTTCTATCTCTATGCTTTGTTTGCTGTTGATGTAGCCCAAAGTAGAGACTGGCGGAAAATCACTCTCATGGAAAGGGGTTGCCAAGCTTCCAAAAAGGACGATTTGCCTGAAATCTCAGCAAACCTTTTTTCACCCAATCTTGAGGATTCTTTCAGGTAATGATCAGTACACCAAAACCACTTGGCTCACCAAATTTCGTTCTTCTAGGTTAAACCGTTCGTTTGCAGTAACCGTTTTCATTTTTAGGTTTCACTCTTTTTTCTCCTATAGGGATACATGTATTTGGAACTCTTAAATCAAACACGGTTTGTGCTAGCTCTTTGAAACTTGACACAATAAAGCAGTTTCCAGTTCTATCTCTATGCTTTGTTTGCTGTTGATGTAGCCTTAAGCAAAGACTGGCGAAAATCACTTTCATGGAAAGGGGTTGCCAAGCTTCCAAAAAACTACGAGTTGCCTGAAATCTCAGCAAACATTTTTTCACCCAATCTTGATGATTCTTTCAGGTAATGATCAGTACAACAAAACCACTTGGCTCACCAAATTTCGTTCTTATAGGTTAAACCGTTCGTTTGCAGTAACCGTTTTCACTTTTAGGTTTCCCTCTGTTTTCTCCTATAGGGATTACATGTATTTGGAACTCTAAATCAAACACGGTTTGTGCTAGCTCTTTGAAACTTGACACAATAAAGCAGTTCAAGTTCTTTCTCTATGCTTTGTTTGCTGTTGTTGTAGCCCTATGCAGAGACTGGCGAAAATCCCTTTCATAAAAAGGCTTTGCCAAGCTTCCAAAAAACTACGAGTTGCATGAACTCTCAGCAAACATTTTTCACCCAATCTTGATGATTCTTTCAGGTAATGATCAGTACACCAAAACCACTTGGCTCACCAAATTTCGTTTTTCTAGGTAAAACTGTTCATTTGCAGTAACCGTTTTCACTTTTAGGTTTCACTCTGTTTTCTCCTATAGGGATACATGTATTTGGAACTCTAAATCAAACTCGGTTTGTGCTAGCTCTTTGAAACTTGACACAATAAAGCAGTTTCCAGTTCTATCTGTATGCTTTGTTTGCTGTTGATGTAGCCCTAAGCAGAGACTGGCGAAAATCACTTTCATGGAAAGGGGTTTCCAAGCTTCCAAACAACTACGAGTTGCCTGAAATCGCAGCAAACATTTTTTCACCCAATCTTCATGATACTTTCAGGTAATGATCAGTACACCAAAACCACTTGGCTCACCAAATTTCGTTCTTCTAGGTTAAACCGTTCGTTTGCAGTAACCGTTTTCATTTTTAGGTTTCACTCTGTTTTCTCCTACAGGGATACATGTATTTGGAACTCTAAATCAAAAACGGTTTGTACTAGCTCTTTGAAACTTGACACAATAAAGCAGTTTCCAGTTCTATCTCTATGCTTTGTTTGCTGTTGATGTAGCCCTAAGCAGAGACTGGCGAAAATCACTTTCATGGAAATGGGTTGCCAAGCTTCCAAAAAACTACGAGTTGCCTGAAATCTCAGCAAACATTTTTTCACCCAATCTTGATGATTCTTTCAGGTAATGATCAGTACACCAAAACCACTTGGCTCACCAAATTTTGTTCTTCTAGGTTAAACCGTTCGTTTGCAGTAACCGTTTTCATTTTTAGGTTTCACTCTGTTTTCTCCTATAGGGATACATGTATTTGGAACTCTAAATCAAACACGGTTTGTGCTAGCTCTTTGAAACTTGACACAATAAAGCAGTTTCCAGTTCTTTCTCTATGCTTTGTTTGCTGTTGATGTAGCCCTAAGCAGAGACTGGCGAAAATCACTTTCATGGAAAGGGGTTGCCAAGCTTCCAAAAAACTACGAGTTGCCTGAAATCTCAGCAAACATTCTTTCACCCAATCTTGATGATTCTTTCAGGTAATGATCAGTACACAAAAACCACTTGGCTCACCAAATTTCGTTCTTCTAGGTTAAACCGTTCGTTTGCAGTAACCGTTTTCATTTTTAGGTTTCCCTCTGTTTTCTCCTATAGAGATACATGTATTTGGAACTCTAAATCAAACACGGTTTGTGCTAGCTCTTTGAAACTTGACACAATAAAGCAGTTTCAAGTTCTATCTCTATGCTTTGTTTGCTGTTGATGTAGCCCAAAGCAGAGACTGGCGAAAATCACTCTCATGGAAAGGGGTTGCCAAGCTTCCAAAAAGGACGAGTTAGCTGAAATCTCAGCAAACATTTTTTCACCCAATCTTGATGATTCTTTCAGGTAATGATCAGTACACCAAAAACACTTGGCTCACCAAATTTCGTTCTTCTAGGTTAAACCGTTAGTTTTCAGTAACCGTTTTCATTTTTAGGTTTCACTCTGTTTTCTCCTATAGGGATACATGTATTTGGAACTCAAAATCAAACACGGTTTGTGCTAGCTCTTTGAAACTTGACACAATAAAGCACTTTCAAGTTCTATCTCTACGGTTTGTTTGCAGTTCATGTATCCCTAAGCAGAGACTGGCGAAAATCACTTTCATTGAAAGGGGTTACCAAGCTTCCAAAAAACTACGAGTTGCCTGAAATCTCAGCAAGCATTTTTTCACCCAATCTTGATGATTCTTTCAGGTAATGATCAGTAAACCAAAACCACTTCGCTCACCAAATTTCGTTCTTCTAGGTTAAACCGTTCGTTTGCAGTAACCGTTTTCATTTTTAGGTTTCACTCTGTTTTCTCCTATAGGGATACATGTATTTGGAACTCTAAATCAAACACGGTTTGTGCTAGCTCTTTGAAACTTGACACAATAAAGCAGTTTCCAGTTCTATCTCTATGCTTTGTTTGCTGTTGATGTAGCCTTAAGCAAAGACTGGCGAAAATCACTTTCATGGAAAGGGGTTGCCAAGCTTCCAAAAAACTACGAGTTGTCTGAAATCTCAGCAAACATTTTTTCACCCAATCTTGATGATTCTTTCAGGTAATGATCAGTACAACAAAACCACTTGGCTCACCAAATTTCGTTCTTATAGGTTAAACCGTTCGTTTGCAGTAACCGTTTTCACTTTTAGGTTTCCCTCTGTTTTCTCCTATAGGGATACATGTATTTGGAACTCTAAATCAAACACGGTTTGTGCTAGCTCTTTGAAACTTGACACAATAAAGCAGTTTCAAGTTCTTTCTCTATGCTTTGTTTGCTGTTGTTGTAGCCCTATGCAGAGACTGGCGAAAATCCCTTTCATAAAAAGGCTTTGCCAAGCTTCCAAAAAACTACGAGTTGCATGAACTCTCAGCAAACATTTTTTCACCCAATCTTGATGATTCTTTCAGGTAATGATCAGTACACCAAAACCACTTGGCTCACCAAATTTCGTTCTTCTAGGTTAAACCGTTCATTTGCAGTAACCGTTTTCATTTTTAGGTTTCACTCTGTTTTCTCCTATAGGGATACATGTATTTGGAACTTTAAATCAAACACGGTTTGTGCTAGCTCTTTGAAACTTGACACAATAAAGCAGTTTCCAGTTCTATCTCTATGGTTTTTTTGCTGTTGATGTAGGCATAAGCAGAGACTGGCAAAAATCACTTTCATGAAAAGGGGTTGCCAAGCTTCCAAAAAACTACGAGTTGCCTGAAATCTCAGCAAACATTTTTTCACCCAATCTTGATGATTCTTTCGGGAAATGATCAGTACACCAAAACCACTTGGCTTACCAAATTTCGTTCTTCTAGGTTAAACCGTTCTTTTGCAGTAACCGTTTTCATTTTTAGGTTTCCCTCTGTTTTCTCCTATAGGGATACATGTATTTGGAACTCTAAATCCAACACGGTTCCTGATAGCTCTTTGAAACTTGACACAATAAAGCAGTTTCAAGTTCCATCTCATTGGTTTTTGTGCTGTTGATGTAGCCCTAAGCAGAGACTAGCAAAAATCACTTTCATGAAAAGGGGTTGCCAAGCTTCCAAAAATCTACGAGTTTCCTGAATCTCAGCAAATATTTTTTCAACCAATCTTGATGATTCTTTCAGGTAATAATCAGTACACCGAAACCACTTGGCTCACCAAATTTTTTTCTTCTAGGTTAAACCGTTTGTTTGTAGTAACCGTTTTCATTTTTAGGTTTCACAATGTTGTCTCCTATAGGGATACATGTATTTGGAACTCTAAATCAAACACGCTTCGGGCTAGCTCTTTGAAACATGACACAATAAACCAGTTTCAAGATCTATCTCTATGGTTTGTTTGCTGTTGATGTAGCCCTAAGCAGAGACTGGCGAAAATCACTTTCATGGAAAGGGGTTGCCAAGCTTCCAAAAAACTACGAGATTCCTGAAATCTCAGCAATAATTTTTTCAGCCAATCTTGATGATTCTTTCAGGTAATGATCAGTACAGCAAAACCCGTTGGCTCACCAAATTTCGTTCTTCTAGGTTAAACCGTTCGTTTGCCGTAACCGTTTTCATTTTTAGGTTTCACTCTGTTTTCTCCTATAGGGATACATATATTTGAAACTCTAAATCAAACACGGTTCCTACTAGCTCTTTGAAACTTGACACGATAAAGAAGTTTCAAGTTGTATCTCTATGGTTTGTGTGCTGTTGATGTAGCCCTAAGCAGAGACTGGCGAAAATCCCTTTCATGGAAAGGGGTTGCCAAGCTTCCAAAAAACTACGAGTTGCCTGAAATCTCAGCAAACATTTTTTCACCCAATCTTGATGATTATTTCAGGTAATGATCAGTACACCAAGACCACTTGGCTCACCAAATTTCGTTCTTCTAGGTTAAACCATTCGTTTGCAATAACCGTTTCCATTTTTAGGTTTCACACTGTTTTCTAGTACAGGGATACATGTGTTTGGAACTCTAAATCAAACACGGTTGGGGCTAGCTCTTTGAAACTTGACACAATAAAGCAGTTTCACGTTCTATCTCTATGCTTTGTTTGCTGTTGATGTAGCCCTAAGCAGAGACTGGCGAAAATCCCTTTCATGAAGAGGGGTTACCAAGCTTCCAAAAAACTACGAGTTTCCTGATATCTCAGCAAACATTTTTTCAGCCAATCTTGATGATTCTTTCAGGTAATGATCAGTACACCAAAACCAGTTGGCTCACCAAATTTCGTTCTTCTAGGTTAAACCGTTCGTTTGCCGTAACCGTTTTCATTTTTAGGTTTCACTCTGTTTTCTCCTATTGGGATACATGTATTTGGAACTCTAAATCAAACACGGTTCCTACTAGCTCTTTGAAACTTGACACAATAAAGCAGTTTCCAGTTCTATCTCTATGCTTTGTTTGCTGTTGATGTAGCCCTAAGCAGAGACTGGCGAAAATCACTTTCATGGAAAGGGGTTGCCAAGCTTCCAAAAAAACTACGAGTTGCCTGAAATCTCAGCAAACATTTTTTCACCCAATCTAGATGATTATTTCAGGTAATGATCAGTACACCAAGACCACTTGGCTCACCAAATTTTGTTCTTCTAGGTTAAACCGTTCGTTTGCAGTAACCGTTTTCATTTTTAGGTTTCCCTCTGTTTTCTCCTATAGGGATACATGTATTTGGAACTCTAAATCAAACACGGTTTGTGCTAGCTCTTTGAAACTTGACACAATAAAGCAGTTTCCAGTTCTATCTCTATGCTTTGTTTGCTGTTGATGTAGCCCTAAGCAGAGACTGGCGAAAATCACTTTCATGAAAAGGGGTTGCCAAGCTTCCAAAAAACTACGAGTTGCCTGAAATCTCAGCAAACATTTTTTCACCCAATCTTGATGATGCTTTCAG
Organism: Ictidomys tridecemlineatus; assembly: GCF_052094955.1. Taxonomy (NCBI): domain Eukaryota; kingdom Metazoa; phylum Chordata; class Mammalia; order Rodentia; family Sciuridae; genus Ictidomys; species Ictidomys tridecemlineatus. Next base: position 26,234 of record NW_027524224.1, on the reverse strand, counting down.
GTAATGATCAGTACACCAAAACCACTTGGCTCACCAAATTTCGTTCTTCTAGGTTAAACCGTTCGTTTGCAGTAACCGTTTTCATTTTTAGGTTTCACTCTCTTTTCTCCTATAGGGATAAATGTATTTGGAACTCTAAATCAAACACGGTTTGTGCTAGCTCTTTGAAACTTGACACAATAAAGCAGTTTCCAGTTCTCTCTCTATGGTTTGTTTGCTGTTGATGTAGCCCTAAGCAAAGACTGACGAAAATCACTTTCATGGAAATGGGTTGCCAAGCTTCCAAAAAACTACGAGTTGCCTGAAATCTCAGCAAACATTTTTTCACCCAATCTTGATGATTCTTTCAGGTAATGATCAGTACACCAAAACCACTTGGCTCACCAAATTTTGTTCTTCTAGGTTAAACCGTTCGTTTGCAGTAACCGTTTTCATTTTTAGGTTTCCCTCTGTTTTCTCCTATAGGGATACATGTATTTGGAACTCTAAATCAAACACGGTTTGTGCTAGCTCTCTGAAAGTTGACACAATAAAGCAGTTTCCAGTTCTTTCTCTATGCTTTGTTTGCTGTTGATGTAGCCCTAAGAAGAGACTGGCGAAAATCACTTTCAAGGAAAGGGGTTGCCAAGCTTAAATAAAACTACGAGTTGCCTGAAATCTCAGCAAACATTTTTTCACCCAATCTTGATGATTCTTTCAGGTAATGATCAGTACAACAAAACCACTTGGCTCACCAAATTTCGTTCTTCTAGGTTAAACCGTTCGTTTGCAGTAACCGTTTTCATTTTTAGGTTTCCCTCCTTTTTCTCCTATAGGGATACATGTATTTGGAACTCTAAATCAAACATGGTTTGTGCTAGTTCTTTGAAACATGACACAATAAAGCAGTTTCAAGTTCTATCTCTATGATTTGTTTGCTATTTATATAGCCCTAAGCAGAGACTGGCGAAAATCAATTACATGTAAAATGGTTGCCAAGCTTCCAAAAAACTACGAGTTGCCTGAAATCTCAGCAAACGTTTTTTCACCCAATCTTGATGGTTCTTTCAGGTAATGATCAGTACACCAAAACCACTTGGCTCACCATATTTCGTTCTTCTAGGTTAAACCTTTCGTTTGCTGTAACCGTTTTCATTTTTAGGTTTCACTCTGTTTTCTCCTACAGGGATACATGTATTTGGAACTCTAAATCAAACACGGTTTGTGCTAGCTCTGTGAAACTTGACACAATAAAGCAGTTTTCAGTTCTATCTCTATGCTTTGTTTGCTGTTGATGTAGCCCTAAGCAGAGACTGGCGAAAATCACTTTCATGGAAATGGGTTGCCAAGCTTCCAAAAAACTACGAGTTGCCTGAAATCTCAGCAAACATTTTTTCACCCAATCTTGATGATTCTTTCAGGTAATGATCAGTACACCAAAACCACTTGGCTCACAAAATTTTGTTCTTCTAGGTTAAACCGTTCGTTTGCAGTAACCGTTTTCATTTTTAGGTTTCACTCTGTTTTCTCCTATAGGGATACATGTATTTGGAACTCTAAATCAAACACGGTTTGTGCTAGCTCTTTGAACTTGACACAATAAAGCAGTTTCCAGTTCTTTCTGTATGCTTTGTTTGCTGTTGATGTAGCCCTAAGCAGAGACTGGCGAAAATCACTTTCAAGGAAAGGGGCTGCCAAGCTTCCAAAAAACTACGAGTTGCCTGAAATCTCAGCAAACATTCTTTTACCCAATCTTGATGATTCTTTCAGGTAATGATCAGTACACAAAAACCACTTGGCTCACCAAATTTCGTTCTTCTAGGTTAAACCGTTCGTTTGCAGTAACCGTTTTCATTTTTAGGTTTTCCTCTGTTTTCTCCTATAGGGATACATGTATTTGGAACTCTAAATCAAACACGGTTTGTGCTAGCTCTTTGAAACTTGACACAATAAAGCAGTTTCAAGTTCTATCTCTATGCTTTGTTTGCTGTTGATGTAGCCCAAAGTAGAGACTGGCGAAAATCACTCTCATGGAAAGGGGTTGCCAAGCTTCCAAAAAGGACGATTTGCCTGAAATCTCAGCAAACCTTTTTTCACCCAATCTTGAGGATTCTTTCAGGTAATGATCAGTACACCAAAACCACTTGGCTCACCAAATTTCGTTCTTCTAGGTTAAACCGTTCGTTTGCAGTAACCGTTTTCATTTTTAGGTTTCACTCTTTTTTCTCCTATAGGGATACATGTATTTGGAACTCTAAATCAAACACGGTTTGTGCTAGCTCTTTGAAACTTGACACAATAAAGCAGTTTCCAGTTCTATCTCTATGCTTTGTTTGCTGTTGATGTAGCCTTAAGCAAAGACTGGCGAAAATCACTTTCATGGAAAGGGGTTGCCAAGCTTCCAAAAAACTACGAGTTGCCTGAAATCTCAGCAAACATTTTTTCACCCAATCTTGATGATTCTTTCAGGTAATGATCAGTACAACTAAACCACTTGGCTCACCAAATTTCGTTCTTATAGGTTAAACCGTTCGTTTGCAGTAACCGTTTTCACTTTTAGGTTTCCCTCTGTTTTCTCCTATAGGGATACATGTATTTGGAACTCTAAATCAAACACGGTTTGTGCTAGCTCTTTGAAACTTGACACAATAAAGCAGTTTCAAGTTCTTTCTCTATGCTTTGTTTGCTGTTGTTGTAGCCCTATGCAGAGACTGGCGAAAATCCTTTCATAAAAAGGCTTTGCCAAGCTTCCAAAAAACTACGAGTTGCATGAACTCTCAGCAAACATTTTTTCACCCAATCTTGATGATTCTTTCAGGTAATGATCAGTACACCAAAACCACTTGGCTCACCAAATTTCGTTTTTCTAGGTTAAACTGTTCATTTGCAGTAACCGTTTTCACTTTTAGGTTTCACTCTGTTTTCTCCTATAGGGATACATGTATTTGGAACTCTAAATCAAACTCGGTTTGTGCTAGCTCTTTGAAACTTGACACAATAAAGCAGTTTCCAGTTCTATCTGTATGCTTTGTTTGCTGTTGATGTAGCCCTAAGCAGAGACTGGCGAAAATCACTTTCATGGAAAGGGGTTTCCAAGCTTCCAAACAACTACGAGTTGCCTGAAATCGCAGCAAACATTTTTTCACCCAATCTTCATGATACTTTCAGGTAATGATCAGTACACCAAAACCACTTGGCTCACCAATTTCGTTCTTCTAGGTTAAACCGTTCGTTTGCAGTAACCGTTTTCATTTTTAGGTTTCACTCTGTTTTCTCCTACAGGGATACATGTATTTGGAACTCTAAATCAAAAACGGTTGTACTAGCTCTTTGAAACTTGACACAATAAAGCAGTTTCCAGTTCTATCTCTATGCTTTGTTTGCTGTTGATGTAGCCCTAAGCAGAGACTGGCGAAAATCACTTTCATGGAAATGGGTTGCCAAGCTTCCAAAAAACTACGAGTTGCCTGAAATCTCAGCAAACATTTTTTCACCCAATCTTGATGATTCTTTCAGGTAATGATCAGTACACCAAAACCACTTGGCTCACCAAATTTTGTTCTTCTAGGTTAAACCGTTCGTTTGCAGTAACCGTTTTCATTTTTAGGTTTCACTCTGTTTTCTCCTATAGGGATACATGTATTTGGAACTCTAAATCAAACACGGTTTGTGCTAGCTCTTTGAAACTTGACACAATAAAGCAGTTTCCAGTTCTTTCCCTATGCTTTGTTTGCTGTTGATGTAGCCCTAAGCAGAGACTGGCGAAAATCACTTTCATGGAAAGGGGTTTCCAAGCTTCCAAACAACTACGAGTTGCCTGAAATCGCAGCAAACATTTTTTCACCCAATCTTCATGATACTTTCAGGTAATGATCAGTACACCAAAACCACTTGGCTCACCAAATTTCGTTCTTCTAGGTTAAACCGTTCGTTTGCAGTAACCGTTTTCATTTTTAGGTTTCACTCTGTTTTCTCCTACAGGGATACATGTATTTGGAACTCTAAATCAAAAACGGTTTGTACTAGCTCTTTGAAACTTGACACAATAAAGCAGTTTCCAGTTCTATCTCTATGCTTTGTTTGCTGTTGATGTAGCCCTAAGCAGAGACTGGCGAAAATCACTTTCATGGAAATGGGTTGCCAAGCTTCCAAAAAACTACGAGTTGCCTGAAATCTCAGCAAACATTTTTTCACCCAATCTTGATGATTCTTTCAGGTAATGATCAGTACACCAAAACCACTTGGCTCACCAAATTTTGTTCTTCTAGGTTAAACCGTTCGTTTGCAGTAACCGTTTTCATTTTTAGGTTTCACTCTGTTTTCTCCTATAGGGATACATGTATTTGGAACTCTAAATCAAACACGGTTTGTGCTAGCTCTTTGAAACTTGACACAATAAAGCAGTTTCCAGTTCTTTCTCTATGCTTTGTTTGCTGTTGATGTAGCCCTAAGCAGAGACTGGCGAAAATCACTTTCATGGAAAGGGGTTGCCAAGCTTCCAAAAAACTACGAGTTGCCTGAAATCTCAGCAAACATTCTTTCACCCAATCTTGATGATTCTTTCAGGTAATGATCAGTACACAAAAACCACTTGGCTCACCAAATTTCGTTCTTCTAGGTTAAACCGTTCGTTTGCAGTAACCGTTTTCATTTTTAGGTTTCCCTCTGTTTTCTCCTATAGAGATACATGTATTTGGAACTCTAAATCAAACACGGTTTGTGCTAGCTCTTTGAAACTTGACACAATAAAGCAGTTTCAAGTTCTATCTCTATGCTTTGTTTGCTGTTGATGTAGCCCAAAGCAGAGACTGGCGAAAATCACTCTCATGGAAAGGGGTTGCCAAGCTTCCAAAAAGGACGAGTTAGCTGAAATCTCAGCAAACATTTTTTCACCCAATCTTGATGATTCTTTCAGGTAATGATCAGTACACCAAAAACACTTGGCTCACCAAATTTCGTTCTTCTAGGTTAAACCGTTAGTTTTCAGTAACCGTTTTCATTTTTAGGTTTCACTCTGTTTTCTCCTATAGGGATACATGTATTTGGAACTCAAAATCAAACACGGTTTGTGCTAGCTCTTTGAAACTTGACACAATAAAGCACTTTCAAGTTCTATCTCTACGGTTTGTTTGCAGTTCATGTATCCCTAAGCAGAGACTGGCGAAAATCACTTTCATTGAAAGGGGTTACCAAGCTTCCAAAAAACTACGAGTTGCCTGAAATCTCAGCAAGCATTTTTTCACCCAATCTTGATGATTCTTTCAGGTAATGATCAGTAAACCAAAACCACTTCGCTCACCAAATTTCGTTCTTCTAGGTTAAACCGTTCGTTTGCAGTAACCGTTTTCATTTTTAGGTTTCACTCTGTTTTCTCCTATAGGGATACATGTATTTGGAACTCTAAATCAAACACGGTTTGTGCTAGCTCTTTGAAACTTGACACAATAAAGCAGTTTCAAGTTCTATCTCTATACTTTGTTTGATGTTGATGTAGCCCTAAGCAGAGACTGGCGAAAATTACTTTCATGGAAAGTGGTTGCCAAGCTTCCAAAAAACTACGAGTTGCCTGAAATCTCAGCAAACATTTTTTCACCCAATCTTGATGATTCTTTCAGGTAATGATCAGTACACCAAAACCACTTGGCTCACCAAATTTCGTTCTTCTAGGTTAAACCGTTCGTTTGCAGTAACCGTTTTCATTTTTAGGTTTCACTCTGTTTTCTCCTATAGGGATACATGTATTTGGAACTCTAAATCAAACACGGTTTGTGCTAGCTCTTTGAAACTTGACACAATAAAGCAGTTTTAAGTTCTATCTCTATGCTTTGTTTGCTGTTGATGTAGCCCTAAGCAGAGACTTGCAAAAATCACTTTCATGAAAAGGGGTTGCCAAGCTTCCAAAAAACTACGAGTTACCTGAAATCTCAGCAAACATTTTTTCACCCAATCTTGATGATTCTTTCAGGTAATGATCAGTACAACAAAAGCACTTGGCTCAACAAACTTCGTTCTTCTAGGTTAAACCGTTCGTTTGCATTAACCGTTTTCATTTTTAGGTTTCACTTTGTTTTCTCCTATAGGGATACATATATTTGGAACTCTAAATCAAACACGGTTCGTGCTAGCTCTTTGAAACATGACACAATAAAGCAGTTTCAAGATCTATCTCTATGCTTTGTTTGCTGTTGATGTAGCCCTAAGCAGAGACTGGCGAAAATCACTTTAATGGAAAGGGGTTGCCAAGCTTCCAAAAAACTACGAGTTGCCTGAAATATCAGCAAACATTTTTTCACCCAATCTTGATGATTCTTTCAGGTAATGATCAGTACAACAAAACCACTTGGCTCACCAAATTTCGTTCTTCTAGGTTAAACCGTTCGTTTGCAGTAACCGTTTTCATTTTTAGGTTTCACTCTGTTTTCTCCTATAGGGATACATGTATTTGGAACTCTAAATCAAACACGGTTTGTGCTAGCTCTTTGAAACTTGACACAATAAAGCAGTTTCCAGTTCTGTCACTATGCTTTGTTTGCTGTTGATGTAGCCCTAAGGAGAGACTGGCGAGAATCACTTTCATGGAAAGGGCCTGCCAAGCTTCCAAAAAACTACGAGTTGTCTGAAATCTCAGCAAACACTTTTTCACCCAATCTTGATGATACTTTCAGGTAATGATCAGTACACCAATCCCACTTGGCTCGCCAAATTTCGTTCTTGTACGTTAAACCGTTCGTTTGCAGTAACCGTTTTCATTTTGAGGTTTCACTCTGTTTTCTCCTATAGGGATACATGTATTTGGAAATCTAAATCAATACCGGTTTGTGCTAGCTCTTTGAAACTTGACCCAATAAAGCAGTTTCAAGTTCGATCTCTATGTTTTGTTTGCTGTTGATGTAGCCCTAAGCAGAGACTGACGAGAATCACTTTCATGGAAAGGGCCTGCCAAGCTTCCAAAAAACTATGAGTTGCCTGAAATCTCAGCAAACACTTTTTCACCCAATCTTGATCATACTCTCAGGTAATGATCAGTACACCAGTCCCACTTGGCTCGCCAAATTTCGTTCTTCTAGGTTAAACCGTTCGTTTGCAGTAACCGGTTTCATTTTGAGGTTTGACTCTGTTTTCTCCTATAGGGATACATGTATTTGGAACTCTAAATCAAACACGGTTTGTGCTAGCTCTTTGAAACTTGACACAATAAAGCAGTTTCAAGTTCTATCTCTATGGTTTGTTTGCTGTTGATGCAGCCCTAAGCAGAGACTGGCGAGAATCACTTTCATGGAAAGGGCCTGCCTAGCTTCCAAAAAACTACGAGTTGCCTGAAATCTCAGCAAACACTTTTTCACCCAATCTTGATCATACTCTCAGGTAATGATCAGTACACCAATCCCACTTGGCTCGCCAAATTTCGTTCTTCTAGGTTAAACCGTTCGTTTGCAGTAAACGGTTTCATTTTGAGGTTTCACTCTCTTTTCTCCTATAGGGATACATGTATTTGGAACTCTAAATCAAACACGGTTTGTGCTAGCTCTTTGAAACTTGACACAATAAAGCAGTTTCAAGTTCTTTTTCTATGCTTTGTTTGCTGTTGTTGTAGCCCTATGCACAGACTGGCAAAAATCCATTTCAAGAAAAGGCTTTGCCAAGCTTCCAAAAAACTACGAGTTGCCTGAAATCTCAGCAAATATTTTTTCACCCAATCTTTATGATTCTTTCAGGTAATGATCAGTACACCAAAACCACTTGGCTCACCAAATTTCGTTCTTCTAGGTTAAACTGTTCATTTGCAGTAACCGTTTTCACTTTTAGGTTTCACTCTGTTTTCTCCTATAGGGATACATGTATTTGGAACTCTAAATCAAACACGGTTTGTGCTAGCTCTTTGAAACTTTACACAATAAAGCAGTTTAAAGTTCTTTTTCTATGCTTTGTTTGCTGTTGATGTAGCCCTAAGCAGAGACTGGCGAGAATCACATTCATGGAAAGGGCCTGCCAAGCTTCCAAAAAACTAAGAGTTGCCTGAAATCTCAGAAAACACTTTTTCACCGAATCTTGATGATACTTTCAGGTAATGATCAGTACACCAATCCCACTTGGCTCGCCAAATTTCGTTCTTGTAGGTTAAACCGTTCGTTTGCAGTAAACAGTTTCATTTTGAGGTTTCACTCTGTTTTATCCTATACGGATACATGTATTTGGAACTCTAAATCAAACACGGTTTTTGCTAGCTCTTTGAAACTTGACACAATAAAGCAGTTTCAAGTTCTATCTTTATGATTTGTTTGCTGTTGATGTAGCCCTAAGCAGAGACGGGCGAGAATCACTTTCATGGAAAGGGCCTGCCAAGCTTCCTAAAAACTACGAGTTTCCTGTAATCTCAGAAAACACTTTTTCACCCAATCTTGATGATACTTTCAGGTAACGATCAGTACACCAATCCCACTTGGTTCGCCAAACTTCGTTCTTCTAGGTTAACCCGTTCGTTGGCAGTTACCGGTTTCATTTTGAGGTTTCACTCTGTTTTCTCCTATAGGGATACATGTATTTGGAACTCTAAATCAAACACGGTTTGTGCTAGCTCTTTGAAACTTGACACAATAAAGCAGTTTCATGTTCTATCTCTATGGTTTGTTTGCTGTTGATGCAGCCCTAAGCAGAGACTGGCGAGAATCACTTTCATGGAAAGGGCCTGCCTAGCTTCCAAAAAACTACGAGTTGCCTGAAATCTCAGCAAACACTTTTTCACCCAATCTTGATGGTACTTTCAGGTAATCATCAGTACACCAAGCCCACTTGGCTCACCAAATTTCGTTATTCTAGGTTAAACCGTTCGTTTGCAGTAAACGGTTTCATTTTGAGGTTTCACTCTGTTTTCTACTATAGGGATACATGTATTTGGAACTCTAAATCAAACAAGGTTTGTGCTAGCTCTTTGAAACTTGACCCAATAAAGCAGTTTCAAGTTCTATCTCTATGGTTTGTTTGCTGTTGATGTAGCCCTAAGCAGAGACTGGCGAGAATCACTTTCATGGAAAGGGTCTGCCAAGCTTCCAAAAAACTAGGAGTTGCCTGAAATCTCAGCAAACACTTTTTCACCCAATCTTGATGATACTTTCAGGTAATGATCAGTACACCAATCCCACTTGGCTCGCCAAATTTCGTTCTTCTAGGTTAAACAGTTCCTTGGCAGTAACCGGTTTTTATTTAAAGGTTTAACTCTGTTTTCTCCTATAGGGATACATGTATTTGGAACTCTAAATCAAACACGGTTTGTACTAGCTCTTTGAAACTTGACACAATAAAGCAGTTTCAAGTTCTATCTCTATGGTTTGTTTGCTGTTGATGCAGCCCTAAGCAGAGACTGGCGAGAATCACTTTCATGGAAAGGGCCTGCCTAGCTTCCAAAAAACTAAGAGTTGCCTGAAATCTCAGCAAACACTTTTTCACCCAATCTTGACCATACTCTCAGGTAATGATCAGTACACCAGTCCCACTTGGCTCGCCAAATTTCGTTCTTCTAGGTTAAACCGTTCGTTTGCAGTAAACGGTTTCATTTTGAGGTTTCACTCTGTTTTCTCCTATAGGGATACATGTATTTGGAACTCTAAATCAAACACGGTTTGTGCTAGCGCTTTAAAACTTGACACAATAAAGCAGTTTCAAGTTCTATGTCTATGGTTTGTTTGCTGTTGATGTAGCCCTAAGCAGAGACTGGCGAGAATCACTTTCATGGAAAGGGCCTGCCAAGCTTCCAAAAAACTACGAGTTGTCTGAAATCTCAGCAAACACTTTTTCACACAATCTTGATGATACTTTCAGGTAATGATCAGTACACCAATCCCACTTGGCTCGCCAAATTTCGTTCTTCTAGGTTAAACCGTTCGTTTGCAGTAAACGGTTTCATTTTGAGTTTTCACTCTGTTTTCTCCAATATGGATACATGTATTTGGAACTCTAAATCAAACACGGTTTGTGCTAGCTCTTTGAAACTTGACACAATAAAGTAGTTTCAAGTTCTATCTTTATGATTTGTTTGCTGTTGATGTAGCCCTAAGCAGAGACGGGCGAGAATCACTTTCATGGAAAGGGCCTGCCAAGCTTCCAAAAAACTACGAGTTTCCTGTAATCTCAGCAAACACTTTTTCACAAAATCTTGATGATACTTTCAGGTAACGATCAGTACACCAATCCCACTTGGTTCGCCAAATTTTGTTCTTCTAGGTTAAACCGTTCGTTTGCAGTAACCGGTTTCATTTTGAGGTTTCACTCTGTTTTCTCCTATAGGGATACATGTATTTTGAACTCTAAATCAAACACGGTTTGTGCTAACTGTTTGAAACTTGACACAATAAAGCAGTTTCAAGTTCTATCTCTATGCTTTGTTTGCTGTTGATGTAGCCCTAAGCAAAGACTGACGAAAATCACTTTCATGGAAATGGGTTGCCAAGCTTCCAAAAAACTACGAGTTGCCTGAAATCTCAGCAAACATTTTTTCACCCAATCTTGATGATTCTTTCAGGTAATGATCAGTACACCAAAACCACTTGGCTCACCAAAATTGTTCTTCTAGGTTAAACCGTTCGTTTGCAGTAACCGTTTTCATTTTTAGGTTTCCCTCTGTTTTCTCCTATAGGGATACATGTATTTGGAACTCTAAATCAAACACGGTTTGTGCTAGCTCTCTGAAACTTGACACAATAAAGCAGTTTCCAGTTCTTTCTCTATGCTTTGTTTGCTGTTGATGGAGCCCTAAGCAGAGACTGGCGAAAATCACTTTCAAGGAAAGGGGTTGCCAAGCTTCCAAAAAACTATGAGTTGCCTGAAATCTCAGCAAACATTTTTTCACCCAATCTTGATGATTCTTTCAGGTAATGATCAGTACACCAAAACCACTTGGCTCACCAAATTTCGTTCTTCTAGGTTAAACCGTTCGTTTGCAGTAACCGTTTTCATTTTTAGGTTTCCCTCTGTTTTCTCCTATAGGGATACATGTATTTGGAACTCTAAATCAAACATGGTTTGTGCTAGTTCTTTGAAACATGACACAATAAAGCAGTTTCAATTTCTATCTCTATGATTTGTTTGCTATTTATGTAGCCCTAAGCAGAGACTGGCGAAAATCAATTACATGTAAAATGGTTGCCATGCTTCCAAAAAACTACGAGTTGCCTGAAATCTCAGCAAACGTTTTTTCACCCAATCTTGATGGTTCTTTCAGGTAATGATCAGTACACCAAAACCACTTGGCTCACCATATTTCGTTCTTCTAGGTTAAACCGTTCGTTTGCTGTAACCGTTTTCATTTTTAGGTTTCACTCTGTTTTCTCCTACAGGGATACATGTATTTGGAACTCTAAATCAAACACGGTTTGTGCTAGCTCTGTGAAACTTGACACAATAAAGCAGTTTTCAGTTCTATCTCTATGCTTTGTTTGCTGTTGATGTAGCCCTAAGCAGAGACTGGCGAAAATCACTTCATGGAAATGGGTTGCCAAGCTTCCAAAAAACTACGAGTTGCCTGAAATCTCAGCAAACATTTTTTCACCCAATCTTGATGATTCTTTCAGGTAATGATCAGTACACCAAAACCACTTGGCTCACAAAATTTTGTTCTTCTAGGTTAAACCGTTCGTTTGCAGTAACCGTTTTCATTTTTAGGTTTCACTCTGTTTTCTCCTATAGGGATACATGTATTTGGAACTCTAAATCAAACACGGTTTGTGCTAGCTCTTTGAACTTGACACAATAAAGCAGTTTCCAGTTCTTTCTGTATGCTTTGATTGCTGTTGATGTAGCCCTAAGCAGAGACTGGCGAAAATCACTTTCAAGGAAAGGGGCTGCCAAGCTTCCAAAAAACTACGAGTTGCCTGAAATCTCAGCAAACATTCTTTTACCCAATCTTGATGATTCTTTCAGGTAATGATCAGTACACAAAAACCACTTGGCTCACCAAATTTCCTTCTTCTAGGTTAAACCGTTCGTTTGCAGTAACCGTTTTCATTTTTAGGTTTTCCTCTGTTTTCTCCTATAGGGATACATGTATTTGGAACTCTAAATCAAACATGGTTTGTGCTAGTTCTTTGAAACATGACACAATAAAGCAGTTTCAAGTTCTATCTCTATGATTTGTTTGCTATTTATGTAGCCCTAAGCAGAGTCTGGCGAAAATCAATTACATGTAAAATGGTTGCCAAGCTTCCAAAAAACTACGATTTGCCTGAAATCTCAGCAAACACTTTTTCACACAATCTTGATGATACTTTCAGGTAATGATCAGTACACCAATCCCACTTGGCTCGCCAAATTTCGTTCTTCTAGGTTAAACCGTTCGTTTGCAGTAAACGGTTTCATTTTGAGGTTTCACTCTGTTTTCTCCAATATGGATACATGTATTTGGAACTCTAAATCAAACACGGTTTGTGCTAGCTCTTTGAAACTTGACACAATAAAGTAGTTTCAAGTTCTATCTTTATGATTTGTTTGCTGTTGATGTAGCCCTAAGCAGAGACGGGCGAGAATCACTTTCATGGAAAGGGCCTGCCAAGCTTCCAAAAAACTACGAGTTTCCTGTAATCTCAGCAAACACTTTTTCACAAAATCTTGATGATACTTTCAGGTAAGGATCAGTACACCAATCCCACTTGGTTCGCCAAATTTCGTTCTTCTAGGTTAAACCGTTCGTTTGCAGTAACCGGTTTCATTTTGAGGTTTCACTCTGTTTTCTCCTATAGGGATACATGCATTTTGAACTCTAAATCAAACACGGTTTGTGCTAACTGTTTGAAACTTGACACAATAAAGCAGTTTCAAGTTCTATCTCTATGCTTTGTTTGCTGTTGATGTAGCCCTAAGCAAAGACTGACGAAAATCACTTTCATGGAAATGGGTTGCCAAGCTTCCAAAAAACTACGAGTTGCCTGAAATCTCAGCAAACATTTTTTCACCCAATCTTGATGATTCTTTCAGGTAATGATCAGTACAACAACACCACTTGGCTCACCAAATTTTGTTCTTCTAGGTTAAACCGTTCGTTTGCAGTGACCGTTTTCATTTTTAGGTTTCCCTCTGTTTTCTCCTATAGGGATACATGTATTTGGAACTCTAAATCAAACACGGTTTGTGCTAGCTCTCTGAAACTTGACACAATAAAGCAGTTTCCAGTTCTTTCTCTATGCTTTGTTTGCTGTTGATGTAGCCCTAAGCAGAGACTGGCGAAAATCACTTTCAAGGAAAGGGGTTGCCAAGCTTCCAAAAAACTATGAGTTGCCTGAAATCTCAGCAAACATTTTTTCACCCAATCTTGATGATTCTTTCAGGTAATGATCATTACACCAAAACCACTTGGCTCACCAAATTTCGTTCTTCTAGGTTAAACCGTTCGTTTGCAGTAACCGTTTTCATTTTTAGGTTTCCCTCTTTTTCTCCTATAGGGATACATGTATTTGGAACTCTAAATCAAACATGGTTTGTGCTAGTTCTTTGAAACATGACACAATAAAGCAGTTTCAAGTTCTATCTCTATGATTTGTTTGCTATTTATGTAGCCCTAAGCAGAGACTGGCGAAAATCAATTACATGTAAAATGGTTGCCAAGCTTCCAAAAAACTACGAGTTGCCTGAAATCTCAGCAAACGTTTTTTCACCCAATCTTGATGGTTCTTTCAGGTAATGATCAGTACACCAAAACCACTTGGCTCACCATATTTCGTTCTTCTAGGTTAAACCGTTCGTTTGCTGTAACCGTTTTCATTTTTAGGTTTCACTCTGTTTTCTCCTACAGGGATACATGTATTTGGAACTCTAAATCAAACACGGTTTGTGCTAGCTCTGTGAAACTTGACACAATAAAGCAGTTTTCAGTTCTATCTCTATGCTTTGTTTGCTGTTGATGTAGCCCTAAGCAGAGACTGGCGAAAATCACTTTCATGGAAATGGGTTGCCAAGCTTCCAAAAAACTACGAGTTGCCTGAAATCTCAGCAAACATTTTTTCACCCAATCTTGATGATTCTTTCAGGTAATGATCAGTACACCAAAACCACTTGGCTCACAAAATTTTGTTCTTCTAGGTTAAACCGTTCGTTTGCAGTAACCGTTTTCATTTTTAGGTTTCACTCTGTTTTCTCCTATAGGGATACATGTATTTGGAACTCTAAATCAAACACGGTTTGTGCTAGCTCTTTGAACTTGACACAATAAAGCAGTTTCCAGTTCTTTCTGTATGCTTTGATTGCTGTTGATGTAGCCCTAAGCAGAGACTGGCGAAAATCACTTTCAAGGAAAGGGGCTGCCAAGCTTCCAAAAAACTACGAGTTGCCTGAAATCTCAGCAAACATTCTTTTACCCAATCTTGATGATTCTTTCAGGTAATGATCAGTACACAAAAACCACTTGGCTCACCAAATTTCGTTCTTCTAGGTTAAACCGTTCGTTTGCAGTAACCGTTTTCATTTTTAGGTTTTCCTCTGTTTTCTCCTATAGGGATACATGTATTTGGAACTCTAAATCAAACACGGTTTGTGCTAGCTCTTTGAAACTTGACACAATAAAGCAGTTTCAAGTTCTTTCTCTATGCTTTGTTTGCTGTTGTTGTAGCCCTATGCAGAGACTGGCGAAAATCCCTTTCATAAAAAGGCTTTGCCAAGCTTCCAAAAAACTACGAGTTGCATGAAATCTCAGCAAACATTTTTTCACCCAATCTTGATGATTCTTTCAGGTAATGATCAGTACACCAAAACCACTTGGCTCACCAAATTTCGTTCTTCTAGGTTAAACTGTTCATTTGCAGTAACCGTTTTCACTTTTAGGTTTCACTCTGTTTTCTCCTATAGGGATACATGTATTTGGAACTCTAAATCAAACACGGTTCCTGCTAGCTCTTTGAAACTTGACACAATAAAGCAGTTTCAAGTTCTATCTCATTGATTTTGTGCTGTTGATGTAGCCCTAAGCAGAGACTGGCAAAAATCACTTTCATGAAAAGGGGTTGCCAAGCTTCCAAAAAACTACGAGTTGCCTGAAATCTCAGCAGACATTTTTTCACCCAATCTTGATGATTCTTTCAGGTAATGATCAGTACACCAAAACCACTTGGCTCACCAAATTTTGTTCTTCTAGGTTAAACCGTTCGTTTGCAGTAACCGTTTTCATTTTTAGGTTTCACTCTGTTTTCTCCTATAGGGATACATGTATTTGGAACTCTAAATCAAACACGGTTTGTGCTAGCTCTTTGAAACTTGACACAATAAAGCAGTTTCCAGTTCTTTCTCTATGCTTTGTTTGCTGTTGATGTAGCCCTAAGCAGAGACTGGCGAAAATCACTTTCATGGAAAGGGGTTGCCAAGCTTCCAAAAAACTACGAGTTGCCTTAAATCTCAGCAAACATTCTTTCACCCAATCTTGATGATTCTTTCAGGTAATGATCAGTACACAAAAACCACTTGGCTCACCAAATTTCGTTCTTCTAGGTTAAACCGTTCGTTTGCAGTAACCGTTTTCATTTTTAGGTTTCCCTCTGTTTTCTCCTATAGAGATACATGTATTTGGAACTCTAAATCAAACACGGTTTGTGCTAGCTCTTTGAAACTTGACACAATAAAGCAGTTTCAAGTTCTATCTCTATGCTTTGTTTGCTGTTGATGTAGCCCAAAGCAGAGACTGGCGAAAATCACTCTCATGGAAAGGGGTTGCCAAGCTTCCAAAAAAGACGAGTTAGCTGAAATCTCAGCAAACATTTTTTCACCCAATCTTGATGATTCTTTCAGGTAATGATCAGTACACCAAAAACACTTGGCTCACCAAATTTCGTTCTTCTAGGAAAAACCGTTAGTTTTCAGTAACCGTTTTCATTTTTAGGTTTCACTCTGTTTTCTACTATAGGGATACATGTATTTGGAACTCTAAATCAAACACGGTTTGTGCTAGCTCTTTGAAACTTGACACAATAAAGCACTTTCAAGTTCTATCTCTACGGTTTGTTTGCAGTTCATGTATCCCTAAGCAGAGACTGGCGAAAATCACTTTCATTGAAAGGTGTTACCAAGCTTCCAAAAAACTACAAGTTGCCTGAAATCTCAGCAAACATTTTTTCACCCAATCTTGATGATTCTTTCAGGTAATGATCAGTAAACCAAAACCACTTCGCTCACCAAATTTCGTTCTTCTAGGTTTAAACCGTTCGTTTGCAGTAACCGTTTTCATTTTTAGGTTTCACTCTGTTTTCTCCTATAGGGATACATGTATTTGGAACTCTAAATCAAACACGGTTTGTGCTAGCTCTTTGAAACTTGACACAATAAAGCAGTTTCAAGTTCTATCTCTATACTTTGTTTGATGTTGATGTAGCCCTAAGCAGAGACTGGCGAAAATTACTTTCATGGAAAGTGGTTGCCAAGCTTCCAAAAAACTACGAGTTGCCTGAAATCTCAGCAAACATTTTTTTCACCCAATCTTGATGATTCTTTCAGGTAATGATCAGTACACCAAAACCACTTGGCTCACCAAATTTCGTTCTTCTAGGTTAAACCGTTCGTTTGCAGTAACCGTTTTCATTTTTAGGTTTCACTCTGTTTTCTCCTATAGGGATACATGTATTTGGAACTCTAAATCAAACACGGTTTGTGCTAGCTCTTTGAAACTTGACACAATAAAGCAGTTTTAAGTTCTATCTCTATGCTTTGTTTGCTGTTGATGTAGCCCTAAGCAGAGACTTGCAAAAATCACTTTCATGAAAAGGGGTTGCCAAGCTTCCAAAAAACTACGAGTTACCTGAAATCTCAGCAAACATTTTTTCACCCAATCTTGATGATTCTTTCAGGTAATGATCAGTACACCAAAACCACTTGGCTCACCAAATTTCGTTCTTCTAGGTTAAACCGTTCGTTTGCAGTAACCGTTTTCATTTTGAGGTTTCACTCTGTTTTCTCCTATAGGGATACATGTATTTGGAACTCTAAATCAAACACGGTTTGTGCTAGCTCTTTGAAACTTGACACAATAAAGCAGTTTCCAGTTGTATCTCTATACTTTGTTTGCTGTTGATGTAGCCCTAAGCAGAGACTGGCGAAAATCACTTTCATGAAAAGGGGTTGCCAAGTTTCCAAAAAAATACGAGTTGCCTGAAATCTCAGCAAACATTTTTTCACCCAATCTTGATGATTCTTTCAAGTAATGATCAGTACAACAAAAGCACTTGGCTCACCAAACTTCGTTCTTCTAGGTTAAACCGTTCGTTTGCAGTAACCGTTTTCATTTTAGGTTTCACTTTGTTTTCTCCTATAGGGATACATATATTTGGAACTCTAAATCAAACACGGTTCGTGCTAGCTCTTTGAAACATGACACAATAAAGCAGTTTCAAGATCTATCTCTATGCTTTGTTTGCTGTTGATGTAGCCCTAAGCAGAGACTGGCGAAAATCACTTTAATGGAAAGGGGTTGCCAAGCTTCCAAAAAACTACGAGTTGCCTGAAATCTCAGCAAACATTTTTTCACCCAATCTTGATGATTCTTTCAGGTAATGATCAGTACAACAAAACCACTTGGCTCACCAAATTTCGTTCTTCTAGGTTAAACAGTTCGTTTGCAGTAACCGTTTTCACTTTTAGGTTTCACTCTGTTTTCTCCTATAGGGATACATGTATTTGGAACTCTAAATCAAACACGGTTTGTGCTAGCTCTTTGAAACTTGACACAATAAAGCAGTTTCATGTTCTATCTCTATGGTTTGTTTGCTGTTGATGCAGCCCTAAGCAGAGACTGGCGAGAATCACTTTCATGGAAAGGGCCTGCCTAGCTTCCAAAAAACTACGAGTTGCCTGAAATCTCAGCAAACACTTTTTCACCCAATCTTGATGGTACTTTCAGGTAATCATCAGTACACCAAGCCCACTTGGCTCACCAAATTTCGTTATTCTAGGTTAAACCGTTCGTTTGCAGTAAACGGTTTCATTTTGAGGTTTCACTCTGTTTTCTCCTATAGGGATACATGTATTTGGAACTCTAAATCAAACACGGTTTGTGCTAGCTCTTTGAAACTTGACCCAATAAAGCAGTTTCAAGTTCTATCTCTATGGTTTGTTTGCTGTTGATGTAGCCCTAAACAGAGACTGGCGAGAATCACTTTCATGGAAAGGGTCTGCCAAGCTTCCAAAAAACTAGGAGTTGCCTGAAATCTCAGCAAACACTTTTTCACCCAATCTTGATGATACTTTCAGGTAATGATCAGTACACCAATCCCACTTGGCTCGCCAAATTTCGTTCTTCTAGGTTAAACAGTTCCTTGGCAGTAACCGGTTTTTATTTAAAGGTTTAACTCTGTTTTCTCCTATAGTTATACATGTATTTGGAACTCTAAATCAAACACGGTTTGTACTAGCTCTTTGAAACTTGACACAATAAAGCAGTTTCAACTTCTATTTCTATGGTTTATTTGCTGTTGATGTAGCCCTAAGCAGAGACTGGCGAGAATCACTTTCATGAAAAGGGCCTGCCAAGCTTCCAAAAAACTACGAGTTGCCTGAAATCTCAGGAAACACTTTTTCACCAATCTTGATGATACTTTCAGGTAATGATCAGTACACCAATCCCACTTGGTTTGCCAAATTTCGTTCTTCTCGGTTAAACCGTTCGTTTGCAGTAACCGTTTGAATTTTAAGGTTTTACTCTGTTTTCTCCTATAGGGATACATGTATTTGGAACTCTAATTCAAACACGGTTTGTGCTAGCTCTTTGAAACTTGACACAATAAAGCAGTTTAAAGTTCTATCTCTATGATTTGTTTGCTTTTGATGTAGCCCTAAGCAGAGACTGGCGAGAATCACTTTCATGGAAAGGGCCTACCAAGCTTCCAAAAAACTACGAGTTGCCTGAAATCTCAGCAAACACTTTTTCACCCAATCTTGATGATACTTTCAGGTAATGATCAGTACACCAATGCCACTTGGCTCGCCAAATTTCGTTCTTCTAGGTTAAACCGCTCGTTTGCAGTAACCGTTTTCATTTTGAGGTTTCACTCTGTTTTCTCCTATAGGGATACATGTAATTGGAACTCTAAATAAAACACGGTTTGTGCTAGCTCTTTGAAACTTGACACAATAAAGCAGTTTCAAGTTCTATCTCTATGGTTTGTTTGCTGTTGATGTAGCCCTAAGCAGAGACTGGCGAGAATCACTTTCATGGAAAGGGCCTGCCAAGCTTCCAAAAAACTACGAGTTGCCTGAAATCTCAGCAAACACTTTTTCACCCAATCTTGATGATACTTTCAGGTAAAGATCAGTACACCAATGCCACTTGGCTCGCCAAATTTCGTTCTTCTAGGTTAAACCGTTCGTTTGCAGTAACCGTTTTCATTTTGAGGTTTCACTCTGTTTTCTCCTATAGGGATACATGTATTTGGAACTCTAAATAAAACACGGTTTGTGCTAGCTCTTTGAAACTTGACACAATAAAGCAGTTTCAAGTTCTATCTCTATGGTTTGTTTGCTGTTGATGTAGCCCTAAGCAGAGACTGGCGAGAATCACTTTCATGGAAAGGGCCCGCCAAGCTTCCAAAAAACTACGAGTTGCCTGAAATCTCAGCAAACACTTTTTCACCCAATCTTGATGATACTTTCAGGTAATGATCAGTACACCAATCCCACTTGGTTTGCCAAATTTCGTTCTTCTCGGTTAATCCATTCGTTTGCAGTAACCGTTTTAATTTTGAGGTTTTACTCTGTTTTCTCCTATAGGGATACATGTATTTGAACTCTAATTCAAACACGGTTTGTGCTAGCTCTTTGAAACTTGACACAATAAAGCAGTTTAAAGTTCTATCTCTATGATTTGTTTGCTTTTGATGTAGCCCTAAGCAGAGACTGGCGAGAATCACTTTCATGGAAAGGGCCTGCCAAGCTTCCAAAAAACTACGAGTTGCCTGAAATCTCAGCAAACACTTTTTCACCCAATCTTGATGATACTTTCAGGTAATGATCAGTACACCAATCCCACTTGGCTCGCCAAATTTCGTTCTTCTAGGTTAAACCGTTCGTTTGCAGTAACCGTTTTCATTTTGAGGTTTCACTCTGTTTTCTCCTATAGGGATACATGTATTTGGAACTCTAAATAAAACACGGTTTGTGCTAGCTCTTTGAAACTTGACACAATAAAGCAGTTTCAATTTCTATCTCTATGGTTTGTTTACTGTTGATGTAGCCCTAAGCAGAGACTGGCGAGAATCACTTTCATGAAAAGGGCCTGCCAACCTTCCAAAAAACTATGTGTTGCCTGAAATCTCAGCAAACACTTTTTCACCCAATCTTTATGATACTTTCAGGTAATGATCAGTACACCAATCCCACTTGGTTCCCCAAATTTCGTTCTTCTAGGTTAAACCTTTCTTTTGCAGTAACCGTTTTCATTTTTAGTTTTCACTTTGTTTTCTCCTATAAGGATACATGTATTTGGAACTCTAAATGAAACATGGTTTGTGCTAGCTCTTTGAAACTTGACACAATAAAGCAGTTTCCAGTTCTATCTGTATGGTTTGTTTGCTGTTGATTTAGCCCTATGCAGAGACTGGCGAGAATCACTTTCATGGAAAGGGCCTGCCAAGCTTCCAAAAAACTACGAGTTGCCTGAAATCTCAGCAAACACTTTTTCACCGAATCTTGATGATACTTTCAGGTAATGATCAGTACACCAATCCCACTTGGCTCGCCAAATTTTGTTCTTCTAGGTTAAACCGTTCGTTCGCAGTAACCGGTTTCATTTTGAGGTTTCACTCTGTTTTCTCCTATAGGGATACATGTATTTGGAACTCTAAATCAAACACGGTTTGTGCTAGCTCTTTGAAACTTGACACAATAAAGCACTTTCAAGTTCTATCTCTACGGTTTGTTTGCAATTCATATATCCCTAAGCAGAGACTGGCGAAAATCACTTTCATGGAAAGGGGTTGCCAAGCTTCCAAAAAACTACGAGTTGCCTGAAATCTCAGCAAACATTTTTTCACCCAATCTTGATGATTCTTTCAGGTAATGATCAGTACAACAAAACCACTTGGCTCACCAAACTTCGTTCTTCTAGGTTAAACCGTTCGTTTGCAGTAACCGTTTTCATTTTTAGGTTTCACTTTGTTTTCTCCTATAGGGATACATATATTTGGAACTCTAAATCAAACACGGTTCGTGCTAGCTCTTTGAAACATGACACAATAAAGCAGTTTCAAGATCTATCTCTATGCTTTGTTTGCTGTTGATGTAGCCCTAAGCAGAGACTGGCGAAAATCACTTTCATGTAAAGAGGTTGCCAAGCTTCCAAAAAACTACTAGTTGCCTGAAATCTCAGCAAACATTTTTTCACCCAATCTTGATGATTCTTTCAGGTAATGATCAGGACACCAAAACCACTTGGCTCACCAAATTTCGTTCTTCTAGGTTAAACCGTTCGTTTGCAGTAACCGTTTTCATTTTAAGGTTTCACTCTTTTTTCTCCTATAGGGATACATGTATTTGGAACTCTAAATCAAACACGGTTTGTGCTAGCTCTTTGAAACTTGACACAATAAAGCAGTTTCCAGTTCTATCTCTATGCTTTGTTTGCTGTTGATGTAGCCTTAAGCAAAGACTGGCGAAAATCACTTTCATGGAAAGGGGTTGACAAGCTTCCAAAAAACTACGAGTTGCCTGAAATCTCAGCAAACATTTTTTCACCCAATCTTGATGATTCTTTCAGATAATGATCAGTACAACAAAACCACTTGGCTCACCAAATTTCGTTCTTATAGGTTTAACCGTTTGTTTGCAGTAACCGTTTTAACTTTTAGGTTTCCCTCTTTTTTCTCCTATAGGGATACATGTATTTGGAACTCTAAATCAAACACGATTTGTGCTAGCTCTTTGAAACTTGACACAATAAAGCAGTTTCAAGTTCTTTCTCTATGCTTTGTTTGCTGTTGTTGTAGCCCTATGCCAGAGACTGGCGAAAATCCCTTTCATGAAAAGGCTTTGCCAAGCTTCCAAAAAACTACGAGTTGCCTGAAATCTCAGCAAACATTTTTTCACCCAATCTTGATGATTCTTTCAGGTAATGATCAGTACAACAAAACCACTTGGCTCACCAAATTTCGTTCTTCTAGGTTAAACCGTTCGTTTGCAGTAACCGTTTTCACTTTTAGGTTTCACTCTGTTTTCACCTATAGGGATACATGTATTTGGAACTCTAAATCAAACACGGTTTGTGTTAGCTCTTTGAAACTTGACACTATAAAGGAGTTTCCAGTTCTATCTCTATGATTTGTTTGCTGTTGATGTAGCCCTAAGCACAGACTGGCGAAAATCACTTTCATGGAAAGGGGTTGCCAAGCTTCCAAAAAACTACGAGTTGCCTGAAATCTCAGCAAACATTTTTTCACCCAATCATGATGATTCTTTCAGGTAATGATCAGTACAACAAAACCACTTGGCTCACCAAATTTCGTTCTTCTAGGTTAAACCGTTCGTTTGCAGTAACCGTTTTCATTTTGAGGTTTCACTCTGTTTTCTCCTATAGGGATAAATGTATTTGGAACTCTAAATAAAACACGGTTTGTGCTAGCTCTTTGAAACTTGACACAATAAAGCAGTTTCAAGTTCTATCTCTATGGTTTGTTTGCTGTTGATGTAGCCCTAAGCAGAGACTGGCGAGAATCCCTTTCATGAAAAGGGGTTGCCAAGCCTCCAAAAAACTACGAGTTGCCTGAAATCTCAGCAAACACTTTTTCACCCAATCTTGATGATACTTTCAGGTAAAGATCAGTACACCAATGCCACTTGGCTCGCCAAATTTCGTTCTTCTAGGTTAAACCGTTCGTTTGCAGTAACCGTTTTCATTTTGAGGTTTCACTCTGTTTTCTCCTATAGGGATACATGTATTTGGAACTCTAAATAAAACACGGTTTGTGCTAGCTCTTTGAAACTTGACACAATAAAGCAGTTTCAAGTTCTATCTCTATGGTTTGTTTGCTGTTGATGTAGCCCTAAGCAGAGACTGGCGAGAATCACTTTCATGGAAAGGGCCCGCCAAGCTTCCAAAAAACTACGAGTTGCCTGAAATCTCAGCAAACACTTTTTCACCCAATCTTGATGATACTTTCAGGTAATGATCAGTACACCAATCCCACTTGGTTTGCCAAATTTCGTTCTTCTCGGTTAATCCGTTCGTTTGCAGTAACCGTTTTCATTTTGAGGTTTCACTCTGTTTTCTCCTATAGGGGATACATGTATTTGGAACTCTAAATCAAACACGGTTTGTGCTAGCTCTTTGAAACTTGACCCAATAAAGCAGTTTCAAGTTCTATCTCTATGGTTTGTTTGCTGTTGATGTAGCCCTAAGCAGAGACTGACGAGTATCACTTTCATGGAAAGGGCATGCCAAGCTTCCAAAAAACTATGAGTTGCCTGAAATCTCAGCAAACACTTTTTCACCCAATCTTGATCATACTCTCAGGTAATGATCAGTACACCAGTCCCACTTGACTCGCCAAATTTCGTTCTTCTAGGTTAAACCGTTCCTTTGCAGTAACCGGTTTCATTTTGAGGTTTGACTCTGTTTTCTCCTATAGGGATACATGTATTTGGAACTCTAAATCAAACACGGTTTGTGCTAGCTCTTTGAAACTTGACACAATAAAGCAGTTTCAAGTTCTATCTCTATGGTTTGTTTGCTGTTGATGTAGCCCTAAGCAGAGACTGGCGAGAATCACTTTCATGGAAAGGGCCTGCCAAGCTTCCAAAAAACTACGAGTTGCCTGAAATCTCAGCAAACACTTTTTCACCCAATCTTGATGATACTTTCAGGTAATGATCAGTACACCAATCCCACTTGGCTCGCCAAATTTCGTTCTTCTAGGTTAATCCTTTCGTTTGCAGTAACCGTTTTCATTTTGAGGTTTCACTCTGTTTTCTCCTATAGGGATACATGTATTTGGAAATCTAAATCAATCACGGTTTGTGCTAGCTCTTTGAAACTTGACCCAATAAAGCAGTTTCAAGTTCAATCTCTATGATTTGTTTGCTGTTGATGTAGCCCTAAGCAGAGACTGACGAGAATCACTTTCATGGAAAGGGCCTGCCAAGCTTCCAAAAAACTATGAGTTGCCTGAAATCTCAGCAAACACTTTTTCACCCAATCTTGATCATACTCTCAGGTAATGATCAGTACACCAGTCCCACTTGGCTCGCCAAATTTCGTTCTTCTAGGTTAAACCGTTCGTTTGCAGTAACCGGTTTCATTTTGAGGTTTGACTCTGTTTTCTCCTATAGGGATACATGTATTTGGAACTCTAAATCAAACACGGTTTGTGCTAGCTCTTTGAAACTTGACACAATAAAGCAGTTTCAAGTTCTTTCTCTATGGTTTGTTTGCTGTTGATGTAGCCCTAAGCAGAGACTGGCGAGAATCACTTTCATGGAAAGAGCCTGCCAAGCTTCCAAAAAACTACGAGTTTCCTGTAATCTCAGCAAACACTTTTTCACCCAATCTTGATGATACTTTCAGGTAACTATCAGTACACCAATCCCACTTGGTTCGCCAAACTTCGTTCTTCTAGGTTAAACCGTTCGTTGGCAGTAACCGGTTTCATTTTTAGGTTTCCCTCTGTTTTGTCCTATAGGGATACATGTATTTGGAACTCTAAATCAAACACGATTTGTGCTAGCTCTTTGAAACTTGACACAATAAAGCAGTTTCCAGTTCTATCTTTATTCTTTGTTTGCTGTTGATGTAGCCCTAAGCAGAGACTGGCGAAAATCACTTTCATGGAAAGGGGTTGCCAAGCTTCCAAAAAACTAAGAGTTGCCTGAAATCTCAGCAAACATTTTTTCACCCAATCTTGATGATTCTTTCAGGTAATGATCAGTACACCAAAACCACTTGGCTCACCAAATTTCGTTCTTCTACGTTAAAACCGTTCGTTTGCAGTAACCGTTTTCATTTTGAGGTTTCCCTCTGGTTTTCTCCTATAGGGATACATGTATTTGGAACTCTAAATCAAACACGGTTTGTGCTAGCTTTTTGAAACTTGACACAATAAAGCAGTTTCCAGTTCTATCACTATGCTTTGTTTGCTGTTGATGTAGCCCTAAGCAGAGACTGGCGAGAATCACTTTCATGGAAAGGGCCTGCCAAGCTTCCAAAAAACTACGAGTTGCCTGAAATCTCAGCAAACACTTTTTCACCCAATCTTGATGATACTTTCAGGTAATGATCAGTACACCAATCTCACTTGGCTCGCCAAATTTTGTTCTAGGTTAAACCGTTCGTTGGCAGTAACCGGTTTCATTTTGAGGTTTCACTCTTTTTTCTCCTATAGGGATACATGTATTTGGAACTCTAAATCAAACACGGTTTGTGCTAGCTCTTTGAACTTGACACAATAAAGCAGTTTCAAGTTCTTTCTCTATGCTTTGTTTGCTGTTTTGTAGCCCTATGCAGAGACTGGCGAAAATCCCTTTCATGAAAAGGCTTTGCCAAGCTTCCAAAAAACTACGAGTTGCCTGTAATCTCAGCAAACATTTTTTCACCCAATCTTGATGATTCTTTCAGGGAATGATCAGTACAACAAAACCACTTGGCTCACCAAATTTCGTTCTTCTAGGTTAAACTCTTCATTTGCAGTAACCGTTTTCACTTTTAGGTTTCACTCTGTTTTCTCCTATAGGGATACATGTATTTGGAACTCTAAATCAAACACGGTTTGTGCTAGATCTTTGAAACTTGACACTATAAAGGAGTTTCCAGTTCTATCTCTATGCTTTGTTTGCTGTTGATGTAGCCCTAAGCAGAGACTGGCGAAAATCACTTTCATGGAAAGGGGTTGCCAAGCTTCCAAAAAACTACGAGTTGCCTGAAATCTCAGCAAACATTTTTTCACCCAATCTTGATGATTCTTTCAGGTAATGATCAGTACAACAAAACCACTTGGCTCACCAAATTTCGTTCTTCTAGGTTAAACAGTTCGTTTGCAGTAACCGTTTTCATTTTTAGGTTTCCCTCTGTTTTCTCCTATAGGGATACATGTATTTGGAACTCTAAATCAAACACGGTTTGTGCTAGCTCTTTGAAACTTGACACAATAAAGCAGTTTCAAGTTCTATCTCTATTCTTTTTTTGCTGTTGATGTAGCCCTTAGCAGAGACTTGCGAAAATCCCTTTCATGAAAAGGGTTGCCAAGCTTCCAAAAATCTACGAGTTGCCTGAAATTTCAGCAAACATTTTTTCACCCAATCTTGATCATACTCTC
>NW_027524223.1:0-34610 GCF_052094955.1 Ictidomys tridecemlineatus | reverse complement strand
TCTGCACCCCAGTATCCAAAGTCTGCTATCTGCAACAGTCCTTCTGCACCCCAGTCTCCAACCTCTGCTCTCTGTAACAATCCTTCTGCACCTCAGTCTCCAAACTTTGTACTCTGCAACGTTACTTCTGCACCTCAGTCTCCAACATCTACTCTCTGTAACAGTCTTTCTGCACCTGATTCTTTAACCTCTGCTTTCTGTAAAATCCTTCTCGAACCCAGTCTCCAAACTCTGCTCTCTGTAACAGTCCTTCTGCACACCATTCTCCAACCTCTGCTCTCTGCAACGATCCTTCTTCACCCCAGTCTCCAACCTCTACTCTCTGCAACAATCCATTTGCACACCAGTCTACAACATCTGCTCTCTGCAAGAGTCCTTCAGCAACTCAGTCTAAAAACTCTTCTTCCTGCAACAATCCTTCTGCACCTCAGTCTTCTACCTCTGCTCTCTGTAAGACACTTCTGCAACCCAGTCTCCAAACTCTGCTGTCTGTAACCGTCCTTCTGCAGAATAGTTTCCAACCTCTGCTCTCTTTAACAGGAATTTTACAACCCAGTCTTGAACCTCTGCTCTCTGTAACAGGTTTTCAGAACCACAGTCTTCAACCTCTTCTCTCTGCAATGATTTTTCTCCATCCCAGTCTCCAACATCTGCTCTCGGCAACATTCCTGCACCCTCGTCACAAAACTCTGCTCTCTGTAAGATCCTTATGTACTCCAGTCTTAAACCTCTTCTCTCTTCAACGATTCTTGTCCATCTCAGTCTCTAACATCTGCTCTCTGCAACCTTCCTTTTGCAACCCAGTATCTAAACTCTGCTCTTTGTAAGATCCATCTAAACCCCAGTCTCCAACCTGTGCTCTCTGTAACACTCCTTCTGCACACCAGTCTCCAAACTCTAATCTCGGTAACAGTTCTTCTGCACCTCAGTCTCCAAACTCTGCTCTCTGTAACAGTCCATCTGCACCTCAGTCTCTAAAATCTGCTGTCCGCAACGATCCTTCTGGACCCCAGTCTCCAACTTCTGCTCTGTGCAACAGTCCTTCTGCACCACAGTCTCCAACCTCTGCTATCTGTAAGATCCTTCTGCACTCCAGTTTGTAAACTCTGCTCTCTGTAACATTCCTTGTCCACCTCAGTCTCCACCTTCTTTTCTCTGTAACAGTCCTTCTGCTTCCCAGTATCCGAGATTTCCTCTGTGTAACAGTCTTTCTGTACTGCAGTCTCCAAACTCTGCTCTCTGTAAGGGACTTTCTACACCCCAATTTCCAAACTCTGCTTTCTGTAACAGTCCTTCTGCACCTCAGTCTCCAAACTCTGCTCTCTGTAACACTCCTTCTACACATCAGTCTCCAACCTCTGCTCTCTTTAACAGTCCTTCTGCACCTCAGTCTCCAAATTCTGCTCTGTAAGATCCTTCTGCACCGCTGTCTCCAACCTCTGCTCTCTGTAACAGTATTTCTGCAACCCAGTCTCCAACCTCTGCTCTCCGCAAGAGTTCTTCTCCACCCCAGTCTACAACATCTGCTCTCTGCAACAGTCCTTCGGCACCCTAGTTACCAACATCAGGTCTCTTTTACAGTCCTTATTCACCCAAGTCTCCAACCTGTGCTCTCTGTAACAGTCCTCCTGTACTGCAGAATCCAACCTCTGCTCTCGGTAACAGTCTTTCTGAACCCAAGACTTTAATCTATGCTTTCTGTATCAGTTTTTCTGCACCCCAGTCTCCAGCCTCTGCTCTCTATAACATTCCTAATGCGCCCCAGTCTCCAAAATCCGCTATCTGCAACAGTCTTTGTGCACCCCAGTCTCCAACCTCTGCTCTCTTTAACAATCCTTGTGCATCTCAGTCTCAAAACTCTGTATTCTGCAACGTTACTTCTGCACCTCAGTCTCCAACATCTACTCTTTGTATCAGTCTTTCTGCACCTGATCCTTCAACCTCTGCTCTTTGTAGAATCCTTCTCCAACCCAGTCACCAAACTCTGCTCTCTGTAACAGTCCTTCTGCACACCAGTCTCCAACATCTGCTCTCTGCAACAGTCCTTCAGCAACTCAGTCTAAAAACTCTGCTCTCTGCAAAGATCCTTCTGCACCTCAGTCTCCTACCTCTGCTCTCTGTAAGACCCTTCTGCATCCCAGTCTTCAAACTCTGATCTCTGTAACAGTCCTTCTGCAGAATAGTTTCCAACCTCTGCTCTCTATAACAGAATTTTTGCAACCCAGTCTCGAATCTGCTCTCTGTAACAGTACTTCAGAACCCCAGTCTCCAACCTCTTTTCTCTGCAATGATTTTTCTCCATCCCTTTCTCCACCCTCTGCTCTCAGCAACAGTCCTTCTGCACCCTAGTAACGAACCTCTGCTCTCTGTAAGATCCTTAAGCACTCCAGTCTCCAACCTCTTCTCTCTGCAAGGATTCTTCTCCATCCCAGTCTCCAACATCTGCTCTCTGCAACGTTCCTTTTGCATCCCAGTCTCCAAACTCTGCTCTCTGTAAGATCCATCTGAACCCCAGTCTCCAAACTCTGCTCTCTGTAACAGTCCTTCTGCATACCAGTCTCCAAACTCTGCTCTCTGTAACTGTCCTTCTGCACCTCAGTCTCCAAACTCTTCTCTCTGTAACAGTCCATCTGCACCTCAGTCTCTAAAATCTACTCTCTGCAACGATACTTCTGGACCCCAGGCTCCAACTTCTGCTCTGTGCAACAGTCCTTCTGCACCACAGTCTCCAGACTCTGCTCTCTGTAAGATCTTTCTGCACTCCAGTTTCCAAACTCTGCTCTCTGTAACATTCCTTCTCCACCCCAGTCTCCAACATCTGTCCTCTGCAACAGTCCTGCTGCTCCGCAGTCTCTAAACTGTGATCTTTGTAACAGTCCTTCTGGTCCCCAATCTCCAACCTCTACTCTCTGCAACAATCCTTCTACACCCCAGTCTAAAACCTCTTCTCTCAGCAAAAGTTTTTCTGCACTCCAGTCTCCAACCTCTTCTCTCTGTAACAATCCTTCTGCACCTCAGTGTCCAACCTCTTCTCTCTGCAAAGATCCTTTGGCACCCCAGTCTCAAACCTCTGCTCGCTGCAACAGTTTTTGTGAACCCCAGTCTCCAACATCTGCTCTCTGCAACAGTACTTCTATACCTCAGTCTGAAAACTCTGCTCTCTGCAATAATCCATCTGCACCCCAGTCTCCAACCTCTTCTCTCGGTACCGCAGTCTCCAACCTCTGTTCTCTGTAAGGGTCCTTATGCACCCCAGTATCTAACCTCTGCTTTGTGTATCAGTCGTTGTGCACCACAGTCTCCAAACTCTGCTCTCTGTAACAGTCCTTCTGTACCGCAGTCTCCAACCTCTCCTCTCTGTAATGGTCCTTCTGCACCTCAGTCTCCAAACTCTGCTCTATGCAACAGTCTTTCTGCAACCCAGTCTCCAACCTCTGCAGTCTGCAAGAATCATTCTGCACCTCAGTCTCCAACATCTGTTTTCTGTACCATCCTGGACCACAGTCTCCAAAATCTGCTCTCAGTTACAGTCCTTCTGCACCTCAGTCTCCAACCTCTGCTCTCTGCAAGAGTCCTTCTGCACCCCAGTGTCCAACCTCTTCTCTCTGCAACAATTCTTCTGCACCCCAGTCTTCAACCTCTGCTCTCTATCACAGTCCTCCTGCATCTCAGACTCCAACCTCTGCTCACTGTAAGATTCTTCTGCACCCCAGTCTCCAACCTCTGCTCTCTTCAACGGTCCTTCTGCACCCCAGTCTCTAACCTCTGTTCTCTGCATCAGTCCTTCTGCATCATAGTCTCTAACATTTACTCTCTGCAACAGTTCTTTTCCATCCCAGTCTCCAACCTCTGCTCTCTATAAAAGCCCTTCTGTACTGCAGTCTCCAACCACTGCTCTCTCTAAGGGTTCTTCTGGATCCCAATCTCCTACCTCTCCTAACTGCAACATTCCTTCTACACCCCAGTCTAAAACCTCTGCTCTCTGCAACAGTTCTTCTGCACCCCAGTCTTCAAGCTCTGCTCTCTGCTACGATCCTTCTGCAACTCAGTCTTCAAAATCTACTCTTTGTAACAGTGCTTCTGCACCTCAGTCTCCAACCTCTGCTCTCTCTAAGATCCTTCTGCAACCCAATATTTAAACTCTGCTCTCTGTAACAGTCCTCGTGCACCCCAGTCTCAAAGCTCTGCTCTCGTTAACAGGCTTTCCTCACCCAAGTCTTCAAACTCTGCTCTCTGTATCTGTAATTCTAGATCCCAGTCTCCAACCTCTGCTCTCTGTAACAATCCACCTTCACCTTGGCTTTAATCGATGCTCCCTGCAACAGTCCATGTGCACCCAGTCTCAAACATCTGCTCTCTGCAACAGATCTTCTGTACCTCAGTCTGAAAACTCTGCTCTCTGCAACAATCCTTCTGCACCCCAGTCTCCAAACTCTGCTCTCTGTAAAAGTCCTTCTGTACCTCAGTCTCCAATCTCTGCTCTCAGTATCAGTCCTTGTGCACTCCTGTTTCTAAACTCTGCTCTCTGAAACAGTCCTTCTTCACCTCAGTCTTCAACAACTGATTTCTGAAAAAGTCCTTCTACACCCAGTCTCCAAACTCTGCTCACTGGAACAGTCCTTTTATACCCCAGTCTGCATAATCTGCTGTCAGCAATGATCCTTCTGCACCCCAGGCTCCAAAGTCTGCTCTGCAACAGTCTCTCTACAACCCAGTCTCCAACATCTGCCCTCTGGAAGATACTTCTATATGCCAGTATCCAAATTCTGCTCTCTGTAACATTCCTTCTGCACCCCAGTCTCCAACCTTATTCTCAACAACAGTTCTTCTGTACCGCAGTCTTCAACCACTGTTATCTGTAAGGGTCCTTCTTCACCCCAGTCTCCAAACTCTGCTTTTTGTATCAGTGCTTCTGCACCACAGTCTCCAAACTCTCCTCTCTGTAACAGTCCGTATGCACCTCACTCCGCAACCTCTGCTATCTGCAACAATCTTTCTTCACCCCAGTTTTTAACCTCTGCTCTCTACAACAGTCCTTCTGCACCCCAGTATCAAAACTCTGCTCTCTGTAACAATCCTTCTGCACCTCAGTCTGCAAACTCTGTTCTCTGCAACGGTCCTTCTGCAACTCAGTCTCCAGCCTCTAATCTC
Organism: Ictidomys tridecemlineatus; assembly: GCF_052094955.1. Taxonomy (NCBI): domain Eukaryota; kingdom Metazoa; phylum Chordata; class Mammalia; order Rodentia; family Sciuridae; genus Ictidomys; species Ictidomys tridecemlineatus. The sequence goes on along the minus strand of NW_027524223.1, from coordinate 29,459 downwards.
TGTAACAGTTCTTCTGCACATCAGTCTCCAACCTCTCCTCTCTGTAGTATCCTTCGCAAACCCAGTCTCCAAACTCTGCTCTCGGTAACATTCCTTCTGCACACCAGTCTTCAATCTCTTCTCTCTGCAACAATCATTCTTAACCCAATCTCCAACCTCTGCTCTCTGCAACAGTCTTTCTACACCCCAGTCTCCAACATCTGGTCTCTGAAACAGTCCTTCTGCACCACAGTCTGAAAACTCTGATGTCTGCAACGAACCTCCTGCACCCCAGTCTCCTACCTCTGATGTCTGTTACAATCCTTCTGCACCTCAGTCTCCAAACTTTGCTATCTGTAAGATCCATCTAAACCCCAGTCTCCAATATCCGCTCTCTGTAATAGTTCTTCTGCACCTCACTCTCCAACCACTTCTTTCTGCAACAGCCTTCTTCACCCAAGGCTGCGAACTCTACTCTCTGCAACGATATTTCTAAGCCCCAGTCTCCAATGTCTGCTCTCTGCAACAGTCTTTCTGCACCACAGTCTCAAACCTCGGCTCTCTGTAAGATCTTGTTGCACTCCAGTTTCCAAACTCTGCTCTCTCTAACATTCCTTCTCCACCCCAGTCTCCAACCTCTGCTTTCTGCAAGGGTCCTGAAGCACCCCAGTCTCAAAACTCTGTCCTCTTCCACAGTCCTTCTGCTCTTCAGTCTTTAATATCTGCTCTCTGTAACAGTCCTTCTGTACCGCATTCACCAAACTCTGCTCTCTGTAACCGTCCTTCTGCACCTCAGTCTCCAACTTCTGCTCTCTGTAACAGTCCTTCTGCACCTCAGGCTGAAACCTCTATTCTCTGCACGATTCTTCTGCATTCCAGTCTTCAACCACTGCTCTCTGTAACAGTCGTCCTGCATCTCAGTCACCAACCTCTGCTCTCTGTAAGATCCTTCTGCAAACCAGCCTCAAAAGTCTGCTCTCTATTACAGTTCTTCTGCATCCCAGTCTGCAACCTCTGCTCTCTGTAGCAGGCATTCTGCACCCTAGACTCCAAACTCTGCTCTCTGAAACGGTCCTTCTGCACGCTAGTCTCCAACCTCAGCTTTCTGCATCATAATTCTTCACCCCAATCTCCAAAGTCTTCTCTGTGTAACAGTCCTTCTGCATCTCAGTCTCCAAACTATGCTCTCTCCAACAGTCCTTCTGCACCCAAGTCTCCAACCTCTGCTTTCTGCAACATTCCTACTGCACCCCAGTCTTTAACCTGTTCTCTCTGTAACAGTCCTTCTGCATCCCAGTCTCCCAACTTTGCTCTCTGTAACGATCCTTCTGCAGCCCAGTCTCCACCTCTGCTCTCTGCAACGATTCTTCTGATTCTCCTGCACCTTAATCTCAACACTCTGATCTCTGTAACAGTTCTTCTTCACCCAAGTCTCCAACCTCTGCTACCTGGAACAATCCTTCTGCACCCAAGTCTCCAACTTCTGCTCTCTGAAACACTTCTTCTGCACCCCAGTCTTTAACATCAACTCTCTGAAACAGTCCTTATGCATCCCATTCTCCAACCTCTTCTCTCTGCAACAGTCCTTCTGTACCCTAATTTCCAACCTCTGCTCTTTGTAACAGTCCTTATGTACTGCAGTCTCCAACCTCTGCTGTTTGTATGGTTCATTTTGGACCCAAGTCTCCAAACTCTGCTCTCTATAACAGTCCTTCTGCACCCCAGTCTCCAAACTGTGCACTCTGCAACAGTCTATCTACACTCCAGTCTTCAACCTTTGCTCTGTGTAACAGTCCTTCTGAAACCCAGTTTCCAATCTCTGAACTCTGCAACGATCCTTCTGCATCCCAGTCTCCAACATCTGCTCTCTGCAACCGTCGTTCTGCACCCAAGTCTCCAACCTCTGCTCTCTGCAATAATCCTACTGCTCCCAGACGCCAACCTCTGCTCTCTGTAACGATCCTTCTTCACCGCAGTCTCTAAACTCTGCTCTACATAATATTCTTCTGCAACCCAGTCTCCAAACTCTGCTTTTTGTAACACCCCTTCGGTACCCAGTCTCCAACCTCTGCTCTCTGTAACAGGCCTTCTTCACACCAGTCTCCAAACTCTGCTCTTTGTATCAGTCCTTCTTCACCCCAGTCTCTAAACTCTGCTCTTCTTAACATTCTTTCTGCATCTCAGTCTCCTACCACTTCTCTCTGCAACAGTTCTTCTGCACACCAGTCTCCAACATCTGCACTCTGAAACAGTTCTTCTCCACTCCAGTATCCAACCTCTGCTCTCTGTAAACGTCCTCCTGTATTGCAGTCTCCAAACTCTGGTCTTTGTAATGGTCCTTCTGCACCTCATGATCCAACCTCTGATTTCTGTATCAGTCCTTCTGCACCCCAGTCTCCAACCTCTGCTATCTGCAACAGTCCTTCTGCACAGCAGTCTCCAAATTCTACTCTCTGCAAAACTCCTTCTGCACCCAAGCCTCCAACAACTTCTCCCTGCAACAGTCCTTCTGCACCCCAGTCTCCAAACTCTTCACTTTAACAGTTTTTCTGCACCTCGGTCTCCAAATTCTGCTCTTTGCAACAGTCCTTCTTCACCCAAGTCTCCAAACTCTGCTCTCTGCAACAGTCCTTCTACACCCCAGTCTTCAACCTCTGCTCTGTGTAACAGTCCTTCTGCACCCCAGTCTCCAACCTCTGCTCTTTGTAACAGTCCTTCTAAACTATATTCTACAACCTCTGCTCTTTGTGACAGTCTTTGTATACCGCAGTCTCCAAACTCTGCTCTCTGTAACGGTCCCTCTGCACCCCAATTTCTAAACTCTTTTTTCTGTAACAGTCCTTCATTGCCTCAGTCACAAAAATTTGCTCTCTGTAACCATCCTTCTGCACCTCAGTCTCCAACCTCTGCTCTCTGTAACAGTACTTCTGCACCTCAGTCTTAAACCTCTGCTCTCTGCACCATCCTTTTGCACCCCAGTCTCCAACCACTGCTCTCTGTAACTGTCGTCCTGCACCTCAGTCACCAACCTCTGCTCTCTGTAAGATCCTTTTGCAACCCAGGCTCAAAACTCTGCTCTCTATAACAGTCCTTCTGCAACCCAGTCTCCAACCTCTGCTCTCTGTAGCAGGCCTTTGCACCCCAGTCTCCAAACATGCTCTCTGAAACCGTACTTCTGCACGCCAGTCTCCAACCTTTGCTCTCTGTAACGGTCCTTTTGCACCCCAGTCTCCCACCTCAGCTTTCTGTATCATAATTCTTCACCCCAGTCTCCAACATCTTCTCTATTTAACAGTCCTTCTGCATCTCAGTCTCCAAACCCTGCTTTCTGCAACATTGATTCTGCACCCTAGTATCAAACCTGTTCTCTCTGTAACAGTCCTTCTGCACCCAAGTCTCCCACATCTGCTCTCTGTAACGATCCTTCTTCAGCCCTGTCTCTAACTCTGCGCTCTGCAAGGATTCTTCTGCAACTCAGTCTCTATCTTCTGCTCTCTTCAACTATGCTTCTGCAGCTCACTCTCCAACCTCTGCTCTCTGTAACAGTTTTTCTGCACCTCAGTCTCCCACCTCTGCTTTCTGCAACCGTCCTTCTACACCCCAGTTTCCAAACTCTGCTCTCAGCAACGATCCTTCTGCATCCCAGTCTTTAATGTATTCTCTCCTTAACACTCCTTTTGTACCCCAGTATCCAAACTCTGCTCTCTGTAACATTCCTTCTCCAACCTCTTCTTTCCTCAACTGTCCTGCTGCAACCCAGTCTCTAGCTCTGTTCTTTGAAACAGTCTTTCTGCTCCCCAATTTCCAATCTCTACTCTCTGTAACAGACCTTCTGTACCGCAGTCTCAAACTTCTGCACTCTGTAATGGTCTTTCTGCACCCTAGTCTCCAACCTCTGCTTTCTGTATCAGTCCTTCTGCACCACAGTCTCTTAACTCTGCTCTCTTTTACAGTCCTTCTGCACATCAGTCTCCAAACTCTGCTTTCTGTAAGATCCTTTTGCAACCAAGTCTCCAAACTCTGCTCTCCATAACAGTCCTTCTGCACACCGGACTCCAACCTCTGCTCTCTGCAAGGATCCTTCTTCATCCCAGTCTCCAACCTCTGCTCTCTGCAACAGTCATTCTGCACTCCAGTCTCCAAAATAAGCTCTCTGCAACAGTCCTTCTGCACCTCAGTCTGAAATCTCTATTCTCTACAACGACCGCCCTGAACCCCAGTCTCCTTCCTCTGCTCTCTGTAATAGTCCTTCTGAACCTCAGTCTCCTACCTCTGCTCTCTGTAAGATCCTTCTGCAACAAAGTCTCCAAACTATGCTCTCTGTAACAGTCCTTCTACACAGCAGTCTCCAACATCTTCTCTCTGTAACAGGCCTTCTGCACCCCAGTCTCCAACCTCTGCTATCTGTAACAGGCCTTCTGCAATCCCGTCTCCAAACTCTGTTCTCTGAAACAGTCCTTCTGATCCTCAATTTCCAATCTCTGCTCTCTGTAACAGTCCTTCTTTACCGCAGTCTCCAACTTCTGCACTCTGTAATGGTCCTTCTGCACCCTAGTCTACAACCTCTGCGTTCTGTATCAGTCCTTCTGCACCACAGTCTCCAACCTCTGGTCTCTGTTAAAGTCCTTCTGCACCTCAGTCTCCAAAATCTGCTTTCTGTAAGATCCTTCTGCAACCAAGTCTCCAAACTCTGCTCTTCGTAACAGTGCTTCTGCACACTAGTCTCCAAACTCTGCTCTCTGTGACAGTCCTTCTTCACCCCATTCTCCAACCTCTGCTCTCTGCAACAGTCATTCTGAACCCCAGTCTCAATCATCTGCTCTCTGCAACAGTCCTTCTGAACCTCAGTCTGAAAACTCTGCTCTCTGCAATGATCCTTGTGCACCCAGTCTCCACAATCTGCTTTCTGTAACAGTCCTTCTGCACCTCAGTCTCCAACTTCTGCTCTCTGCCACAGTTTTTCTGCACCCCAGTCTTTAACATCTACTCTCTGAAAGAGTCCTTCTACACCCCTGTCCAAATGCAAAAGAATGAGACCTGAACTATTTCTCACCCTGAAAAAAATCAACTCAAAATGCATTAAAGACCCAGGCACTAGACCAGAAATTATGCAGTTTCTAGGAAAAAACAAAGTCAATACTTCAACCTACTGGCAGAGGCAATGACTTTCTCAAAAGGAAGTTAAAGCTCAGGAGATAACACCAAAAGTTAGCTAATAGGATGGCATCAAATTAAGAAGGTTCTGCACAGCAAAGGAGACAATTAGAATATGAAGAGAGAACCTATGGAAAAGAAGAAAATCTGTATGAGGGGCTCTTCTAAATGAGGATGAATATTCAGAATATTAATAAAGAACTCAATAAACTTAACATCAAACTCACAATTATTAAATAACCCAATTATCAAATAACCCAATTACCAAATGGGAAACTAAATGAACTAAACAGACACGTCTTAGAAGAAAATATGTGAGTGGCCAACAAATATATGAAAATACTTGCAAGTCAAGACTACTCTGAGATTTTATCTCACTTCAGTGACAAAGGCAACCACCAAAAATACAAAAAGAAACCAGTGTGACAAGGAGAGAAATAGAGAGAAAGGAGCACTCTCACCCTGTTGGTGGGCATGTAAATCAGCACAACCACCACGGAAATCGGGATGGAGGCTTTTCAGGAGTAGCCATGGACCACCCTGCGACCCAGCTCTACCTCTGCTTGGTATTTATCACAGCGGATTGAAGTCATCATACTATAATGACATATACATGCCCATGAACCAGCCGAGGTGACATCAATGGACGAATGGATAAAGAACATCTGGTATATGCACACTGGAATTTCATTCAGCCATAGAGAAGAACGAAATTATGTCATGCTGGAAGATGGATGGATCTTCAGAACATTAAGGGAAATAAGCAACTCAGAAAGTTAAGGGCCGTATATTTTTCCTCTGTTACAGCTAGAGAATGAAAGGAAAAAAAGTTGGGAAGGGAGTCTCATCATGAAAGTTGAAGGAAGATCAGTAGAGTCAAGGCACCAGGGGAGGAGGTGAGGAAAAGGGAAATATTGGAATGATATTGGCCAAAGTTTACGGTTATTTTGTGTGCATGTTCAAATATGTGTCAGTAAATTTCACCATTATGGACCACTACAATGCACCAATGAAGTGTGAAAAGAAGAGTTTCACATTACATGGGACAGGCACTATTCTAGGAGGGTCCCCATTTTTTCCCATCTGTAAATACCACGATCATTTACCACTGTCAAAAATCTCTACAGATTCGAATGTTCTGATCACTGCTCCACCACATGGCCTCTTCTACTTCAGGGTCCCCTTATTTCACTGAAATCAGGGAGCCCGTTTCAACGATGCCGTCTGTTAATGTCTTCCCAGGCTGCCGAGGACAGCGGCTGCAGGTTTCACAAGATTCTGGTGCTGCCTTCTAAACCCATGTTCAGGAGGCCTTGGCGAAGGCTGGTGCTCCAGGCCCTCCTCCAGATCCAGCTGTGAGGCCAGGGAAGGGGTCACATAACACGCCATCCAACACCTTATTTATTTCTGATCACCATCCTCTCCATTATTCCAGGATCATATTGGTCATTGAACTTAAGCAAACACTGAGTCCAGATTTCAGTCCATCAACAAAGAGAGTCTAATAGCCACTCCCCCTGGCTCAAGAAAATCCTTGGCCCTAACATTTCTGGTGATTACGTCCCTGTGACTGCATTCAAGATGATCCAGCAATATGTCCTGACTTCTTTGGTCTAGAAGACTCAAACAAATTCTCTTATATATTCTTAAGGCTCCTATTAACAAAATACAGTAAAATATTTACCTTTTATTTCGGTGTGACCCTTATACTCTCCTGGGCTATATTTTATACTCTTACCTGAGGCGTTCTAGGATCAGACCCCAATTAAAAGTCTGGTGACATATTGCCATCCTAGTGTCTGTTGTATTCTTCTGCCTTTCCTATGTATTCCTATGCAATATGTATAGCAATATGCAATATGTAAAGCAATGGAAGTGAAACTGATGTGATTCTGCAAGCTGTATAAGGGGCAATATGGGAGTGTATAACCCACTTGAATCAAAATGTGAAATATGATATATCAAGAACTATGTAATGGAGGGGTAAGACAAGATAATACAAATGGAAGAAATGATTTACAGTAGAAGGGGTAGAGAGAAAAGGGGAGGGGAGGGGAGGGGAGGGGGGATAGTAGAGAATAGGACTGACAGCAGAATACATCAGACACTAGAAAGGCAATATGTCAATCAATGGAAGGGTAACTGATGTGATACAGCAATCTGTATACGGGGTAAAGTTGGGAGTTCATAACCCGCTTGAATCAAACTGTGAAATATGATGTATTAAGAACTGTGTAAGGTCTTGAATGACCAACAATAAAAAAAAAAAAAAAAAGTCTGGTGACAATGTGGGATGATGGATGAGCATTTTAAAGACAATTGGGCTGGGGATGTGGATCAAGCAGTTGTGCGCTTGTGTGGCATGCGTACGGCCCGGGTTCGATCCTCAGCACCACATACCAACAAAGATGTTGTGTCTGCCGAGAACTAGAAAATGAATATTAAAAATTCTCTCTCTCTCTGTCTCTCTCTCTCTCTCTCTCTCTCTCTCTCTCTTTCTCTCTCTCTCTCTCTCCTCTCCTCTCCTCTTCTCTCTTTTCTCACTGTCTCTTAAAATAGGAAAAAAAAGACAACTGCCCAGCTAGAGTCACCAATTTAGGGAAAGCTAGTCTCCTCGGGGGAGGTGGGGCTGCTTCTTACAGCAAAGAGGTTTAATAGAGATTTCAGGGTTCAAGGCTCTGAGATTTGTCTAATTCCACTGGTATTTTGCCACTCTAATTAACAGGATCTCAATCATTCCCCCATTAATGTCCTAATTGACATAAGAGAGACCTGGAGAAATTGAGGATTTATAATTTTCTTTGTACTTCTGCAATTTGGAGAATTTGATGTTTTATTCTGATATTAACCTTTATCAGTTTCCAGAGAGAAAATATTTCTCATGATCTGAACCTGACTTGAAGGAGGAATATAATGCTTGAAACTATCATTTTCTTTCTGTAAGTCTCCCACTCCAGTCAGTAACAGCAGTCTGTAGTTATGTTGTAATGTTCATTCCCACCCTGAAGGTCGATGGTGTTATTCCAAAGCTCAGTTTTTCATAGACATTTGATTTCAGGCCACGTTAACTTAAAGTCTCTGTTAGGTCATTGCACACCAGGAATTATCAGGTCTCCTTTCCCATGGGCTGTGACATCATCAACATATTCAATTCCCTCAGATAATACATTTAACCTACCTCCACAGATCTGTAATCTAGAACCAGCTCTGATGTTAACCACTCTTTTGGTCAGTGCCACCGTGGTCAGGTAGCGATGAAGAACGACTCTTGATGTTTTAGGGTAGAGGAAGTTGACACAGAAAAAAGTTATAAAATGGTTGGGAGATCTAGAAGAAAAAAGGAAAATAGGGCAGGTGACACCACCCTATATATGGAAACCCTAACATCCCTCGAAAGAGACGCTCATTCCACGCTACTGTGACCCACATTCAGGAACAGCTGTCTAGGAGCCTGCACACACACCTCCTGGCACCAAGGAGATTAGTTCCTGCCTCTACAGGGCTGGTTTGCTGCTGCTGCTATAGGATCCAAAGAACCCGCTTTCTTCCTTTCCTTTCTTCCTCTCTGCCTAGTGTTTGGCTGATCTTGACAGAACCTCTTAAAATGGAGGCCTGCCTTCTGGGGAGTGTGAGAAACGAAGTTCTCATACTTTCTGTCCCTGTGGTGTGGGGAGAACACAGAAGGACAGTGATGGTTCTGAACACCTACACAAGGTGTCCGACACACTTTAACCTGAAAGTGGGAAAAGGGTGTTTGTGAAAAGAGAGGAGAGAAAGGATTCTCAGGGATTTTAAAAGCGGGAGTTGGAGTTACAGCTCCAGATACAGACTCTCTAACCAGGTGCCTACAAGTCCCTGGGAGGCATCTTTTTTCAGATGACTGTATACTCCAGTTTGAAGATTGGCTAGACTTTGATCGTGCAAAGAGATCTACACCCTCCAGCAAGCTTCCTCAGGGCACTCTGGACCTCATTGCTTCTCAGGCTGTGAATGATGGGGCTTAACAAGGGGCTCACCACACAGAAGAGAAAAGAGACCAGGGTGTCCATGTCCAGCCTTCTCTGGGCCTGTCATAGTGAAAGTTGGCTGTTCCATAGAAGACCACCACGACAGTGAGGGGGGACGCACAGGTGGAGAAGGCCTTCCTCCTGTCCTGGGCTGAGGGAAACCCCAGGATGGCAGCCATGATGAGTGCATAGAAGCCTGCAGTGAAGAGGCAGGGGCTCAGGCCCATGGTGGCACTGACAACGTGGAGCGCAGACTCGTTGACAGAGGTGTTTGAGCAGGAGAGCTTCAGGAGCAATGGGGTGTCACAGAGAAAGTGGCTGAACTTGGGGGGCCCACACAGAGTAAGTGTGATGGCCAGCACTGTGTGTGTGACCAAATTCACCAGCCCACACAGCCAGGACCCTGTCACCAGGCAAACACAGACCTTCACACTCATGATGACTGGGTACTGAGGAGGACGGCAGGTGGCCACACAGCAGACATACTGGTCACACAGCCATTAAGAAGCCTTCTGTGCCAGCAGTTGTCACCAAGAAGAAGATCTGGGAAAGGCAGCCCTCATAAGAAATGGCCTTTTTTTCTCAGAAGAAGTTCACCAGCAGTACTGGGAGGGTGGTGGATGTTTAGCAGACGTCGAAGAAGCTCAAATTGTTGAGGAAAAAGTACATTGGAGTGTGGAGAGCAGGACTGACCCTGGTCGCAACTATTACGAGCATGTTCCCCAGGAGAGTGGTCAGGTAAATGAACAGAAAGAGCAGAAAGAACCAGCCCTGTAGGTTGGAGTGGTTGGAAAATCCCAAAATGATGAATTCAGTGACAAATGATTGATTGCTCATTTCCAATGGTATCAAAGCTACAAAACAGAGAAAAAGAGACCATGATGAAAATGGACTAAGAGTACCCCAAAAGGCTTGTTAATCTGCAGCAACATGGCTAATAATATTGTATACAGAGATGCCTGGACTCTGGAAATAGATGTATAGGAGTGACTTCAGAGAGAGCATAACTTCTCACAGACTTTTGCATGGGTGCTCTTTTGTAAGAATAAATGGAGACTTGGTCAAAATGCACAACCAGCTATCAACCCCTGTGTCTCATTGAATCTGCAGTATCTCCCTCGTAACACTGTGCTTCACTGTGATGAATTATTTTTGTATGTCTGTTATTCCAAGTAAAAAGTTTTCATTGTGGAAAAATGAAGAAAATGTAGAAAGTTATTCAGAAGAATAGAACAGGTCACAAAATAAAAGCTCTGTTTGCATTCATCCCATTCTACCTCTATCTATCTTTAAAATATCGAATGCAAAATTTCCCAATATTGTTGTAGTCTATTTAGTTGTTTGCCTTGTAATTTTAATTTCCTCACATGAAATTAAGTTAATATCTCTCTTTTTATTGAACATAGAATCCTTTCATTCCATTTACTATCATAAATATTGGAATAGAAGCTTTCATACATATTTATCTGTGATCATCTCTGATTATTTCTTAAAAGTAAAATTATAAGTCACCTGCTTTTAAATACATTGAACTATTTTTTTCAGTAGAAACTTTTAATTTTTAAGTTTTATAAGATACAAAAAATTTTGACAAATGATATATACTTAGGTATTTTTCTTCTTTTGTATTATAAGATTTACCTCACCAAACATTACATTTCCTGAAAAAAAAAATGATTGATACAATTACTGATTTTCTATCATGTTACCCATGCTAATCCGTGATCCATTGTTTTCAACTAAAATTTCTGTTTTTTTTCAATCTTAAATGAAAAATATTATACTGAAACAGTAGGCTCTTGGTCCAGGTAGATGTGGATTGAAATCCATCTGTTGTTAACTAGATGTTGTTTGTAAAAAAGTCAGCTCATCTCTATTGCTCAGTTTGTTCCTTACTTAGGATATTAATGATGTCTATTTCACAACTGCTGAAAAAAGTTTTGAGATAATATAAGCTATGTGTCTTGCACATTACATTTACTCAATGCCTTCTACCAAGTTAGAAAATGTCTATCCATTTTTACTACTGTTTTTTTTTTTTTGTGTGTGTGTGTATGTGTGCTGGGTTTTGAATTGAGAGCCTTATGCATACTAAGCATGCACTCTACCACTGGACTTTGCCCCTAGTTGCATTTAGTTACACTTTTTATCATAAATAGATATTGAATTTTCTTATTTTCTCTGCATCTATTGAAATGATATATTTGTTTTTTCTTATTTAGTCTGTTACTTTGGAAATTCCGTTGATTGAATTTTTGAATATTGAACCAGCCTTGCATTCTGGGATTGATCTCAATTGACTGTAATGTTATCCTTATTCTATATGGCTGAGTTCAGTTTGTTAATATTGTTCCCTTCTTGCTTTTGTGTATTCTATCTTCGCTGTTCTCCAGAGATAATCTATTTCTTGAAGAATTCTCAGCTGTATTCTACTGTTATTTTCAGTCAATGCATGTTAGTGGACTAGTGGGAAACAGAGAAGGGATTTCTGATGTTTCCACGAAGCCCTGCCTTAGGTACTGTAAACTCAGTCACAGGGATATGGCCTTCACAGGTACACACTTTCTAGCAATATGGCTGAGCCTAGTTCTTATTCCTCCTGACGTTAGACATTTCAGCCTGTTCCTTTCCATAGCTGCAAAGGTTTTACGTTGAGTGTCCTAATGTAACAGTTTCTGTTACTCTTGCCCCTGAAGATTACAGCTTTTGTTCTATGCAAAAAATCAGGAAATGGGTCTGGGAGAAGTTTTGGCTGCTGTTGCTGCTCTTTGTCCCTCCACCTATCCAAGAAATGATACCGTTAAAGACACTTTCTCAGAATACTTTCCTATTTTCCTGGGAGCATTTGGTGGAATCCATGAAGAAAAAGAAATAAGTACAAACATCTTATGTCTATAGCCCTCTGGGTCTTTATGTTCTTAAACCAGTCTATACTTAGTCTTTATCAATCCATTAACTATTTTTTATTTGATTTTTTTTATAAATAAACTCCTATGTATCTAGTGGGTTCTCCCATAGTTAAAAAAATGCCTGGATTATTTTGGTTGCTTATCTCTCCCCAGACTTCGGTTAGTTGTTTGCCTTATAATCTTCATCCCTAATAAAGTCAAGGAAAGTCATTATTTTGCATTTTCTTCTGCTCTTATTGGTTATTATAATGATGAAAACAACATGCTTTCTAGCTATTTTGATAGACACTCAAGGTGAAATTTGAAGTCTATACACTTACTTTTCAAAAATATTTAGTAATTTTTAATTTAGTTAAAAATGTAGTTATTCTATTAAAAACAATCCCATTCCTAGCATATTTCCACGGAAATTAATGCACAGTTCACAAAAATTCTTGTGTAAAAATTCATAATAACTCAAACAAATATTATGCCTTCAGCAGAAGGACAGAAGACAAATCACGGTTTATCATGAAGTGAAATAATTCAGTTACTTTAGAAACACAAATACTGGAACATTAATAACATTGACAAATCTAAAAAATTTTTCTGGGTGAAAGAAGCCAGATACAAAATATATACTGTATGTTTCCTTTAAATAAAGTACAAAAATTAGCAAAACAGCTATAATGGTCAAGTAATAATGGTGGTCTTTTTTTTTTTTGGAGCTAAGGGGTGATATCAGTTGAAGCATGAAGGAATTTTCTAAAGTGATGGAAATGTTCTATATCCTGATTTTTGGTAGTTCATATATATGTAAAATATTATAAACCTGTACACTTTAGATCTGTGCATTCTTTGAGAACAAATTACAGTTCAATTTTCAAAAATAGCCTTATTTTAAAAATAAGTAATTAATGGGGAAGAGTGGTACCTGCCTTTAATTCCAGGTACTTCAAAGTCTAAGGTAGGAGGATCATAAATTTGAAACTCTGCAATGCGTTCCACCCCAAATAATTGAAAGGGCCGGGGATATAGCTTCATGGTAGAGTGCCACTGGGTTCAATCCCCAGTACTGCAGTAAGTAAGTAAGTAAGTAAGTAAGTAAGTAAATTGATAATTGAAGTGAAAGCATTTTTTCAAGATGATTTTTAACTCAGGTTTGGTTGGAACCACATCTAAATATTTTTTCAGGTCTCTAAGAGGTTAAGTATTTTCTCCCATTTTTTGCATTTCTCTACTTCTTTTTTACAACAGTGATAGTCCAGGACATATCACATTTTACAAGTGACATCAGTTGTTTCCTGATCACGATCTGTTTGAAGCAGTGAATGTGATTGGTGGGTGCATTCGGACTGTATCACAGATACAAAGCCTTGCTCACCATGATGGATGGGCGTGTGCATGTGTTTGTGTGTGTGTGTGTGTGTGTGTGTGTGTGTGTTATAGGTTGTGGGATTGGTCTTGACTGAGAACACTCTCTAATAGTTAGTGGGATGGCAAGTTGGCATCTCAGGCAACATTGATGGCAGAAATCTCAAAGAATATAGCAGGAATCTGCCATCTAAGGCTCAGCAAGCTCAGAACACTTGGTTATCCTAATTGCTATAAATGGAAAGACCCTCACTATTGAGCTTCTCTGAGAGCTGCATCACACTAGGGCGGGAGGAGGGAGCCCATTTCCATAGAGATGTACCCTGTTTCTATAGAGACTCCAGCTAAATTTCAAGGGGCTGGTGGGATAGTACCAGTGGATGCTGCAAATCCCTGGGTCATTCTGAGGAGCCTGCTACTTCAGGGGAGGTGGCAGGGTATCAGCCTATGGGGCCGGGACTAGGCTCTGTGAAGCTTTGTCAGGCCTGATTTCTAAGCAAGGTACTTGGCAATAGAAATCTCGGGAAACGTCCCACCCCCCACCATGCCATGGGCCACCAGAGAGCCCAGGTGTGTCTCTGGAAGCCAGACTTGGGTATGAGCATGGACATCAATGATTGCAAAGTATCAACAATAGGGGACCATAAATCTCTTTCAGGTGAGTGCAGACTGAAAACAGGGACATCTGGAGGGAGATAGACTGGGTTTTAGTAAATCATCATATCTCTAGGTCTAGAACACGCAGATAGACTCACTCATGGTATTGTTCGTGTGAGTCCAAGGAGCAGAGATTGATAACTGTGAAACCTGGTTCCCCAGGTTTTAGACACACCTGTTTAGTTCAAAAGAGTGATCTGAGTGCTAAAACAAGATCAAAATGAAGTGGTCTGTATCTGAAGACGTGCTGTGTTGAAGGTGGGAGAAAATCTCTGAAGCCCTCATGGAGAAGTATATGGAGAACTTTAAATTCCTAGTTGAAGAGGACATGGTAAAGACAACAAATCAGTTTGGGCAGGCTGGCTAGCTGGTGGGATCACTCAGGAAAACAGGAATATGTGAGGAATAGCAGATGTAGAGGAGGCTTTAGTGGATTTGATTTGAGTAATGTTGAATGTGAGTTATCTGTGGGATAATCACGTGGAAATGCCCTTCACAGACAGCCTAGAACTGCAGTTGTCGATTTGGGAGTCATTGTCTTGAAGGCAACTGTTACAGCAAAGGGTGAATATGAAATCCTCCAGGAGAATAGAGAAAGTAGAGAAGAAAATAGAGAAAGTAGGGATTTTTGTGATACTTGGTGTTCACGAAAATTGTAGTAAAAGTTTATCCAGAAATGACTAAAAACACCACACTATCTAGTTCAGTTGTAGGTATCGCTTTCTCTAATTAATTTCCCTAAACAAGAGGTTACCTTATTAGCATTGATTTACAATAAATCAACTTTCAAATGGAGCTGGAAGATACATGTACTTGACATTTCTTACGTTCTCTGTTTTCTCTATCAACTACCTAGATGAACTTCAAGTCATTTAGAAATCAGTGACATGTACTTTCTTTTAACTCCCTGTATCAAAAAGATCAATATGACAATCTCTTTTATAGGTAGATATCTAGATGTTTTCAGAAAAAGAAATAAAATTCCACATAGAAGGCAGTTCCAGCAGATTTTACTATGAGAAAATGGTACAAGGTCTGTGGATGTGTAAAAGGGAAAACTAAACGTAAATGTTCAGGGATTTAAAAATACAATCTCTGAAGTTGTGCATACTGCTATTGTAAAGGTCTTAAATATAAAGATCAGTTCAGGAGGGACAATTTCATGGGGCATTAAAAAAATCTCCCAATGTATGTTTATATAATTTTATCTACATATAAGTTTTTCCTTGGTTTTACTGGCTAATTTCTTGTAGGTCACGGGTGTGGGGTAGGGTGAAGGATGGTACCCAAACAATTCTTCTTATCCTCTATGCTCTTTATTAATGTAGGGCATTAGATTGAATCATCATCATGGTCACCATTAGAATCTATTATTAACAATCATAACTCATGAATGACACTTTGTGACACAATATGTACTTGCTCCTTAGAATTTATATAATGCAGCATAGGAATTAGATCAACTTAATAGTAAACCCTCTGCTCTGCAACAATAATAACCATAATCATCATAATCATCTAGGGCATATTTCGTAGAAAATTAATTTGAGTGTGAGTCTTCTTTGATTGCTTCAATACACAAAAATGCCTGACTTTAAAAACCTTGTTTAATGTAGTTTAAAAGTGGCATGTTTTCTGTAAAAATTAAATTGAATTTCGGATAATCCATTCTATCAAAACTCAGTGAATTTCTTTGAAAAGATGAATTTTTACATACCTTAATGCAATTACGATTTTTCAAATTGAGTAACGAATAGAGACACACATTAGATAAAAAATACCTAACACTTATTAAATGCCTATAAGACTTTTATATGCATTAACTTATTTGGTTTACACGACAACCTATAAGATAACCTATTATCCCCATTTTACAGAAAAAGAATTTAAATTAATGCACAATATGTTAATGAAAGTAGGGAAACATCAATAAATCCCTATAATTTGCGTAATGTACATTAATTTGTACATTTAATATGTATTAACAATTATGATTTAAGAAACAAAAAAGAAATTGACTCAGAAAATTTATCATGTAATAACTATTATTTGTAGTGATACTTTGTTACCTGATGATAATACCATATATTAGTAAACTGTCTTATTATCTTCAATGCCCAGACTTTCTTGTCTTTGGTTCTAATAATTCATTGCACATGATTAATAGGCCAACACAGCTTTCATTAAAATTCCAAATCTCAGGGCCTTAAGAAGCTTAAAGTATTTAAATTTCAATAGAAACTTGGTGCTTCATTTAAGCACAACTAATTTCAAAATCTAAATATAAACAAAATAAAATAAATAACTCTAGAGTCTTAAAAGAAGAACTTTTTTTTTTTTTGCTTTGGCAATAAATGAAGTGTTTTGCTAACTAACCTTAGGGATTCATTTCCTCAAACGAAAGAAAAAAAAATGGGCATGACCAAAACGAGGAAGAATGGTGTGATCATGAAAACCCTTATGAACATCAGGGAAACAATGATTCCTATTTGATCTCAATAGGACAAGCAATGATTAATATTTTTAGTCCAATTTTCATGTTGCCCAGGAAATTGCTTAAAACACACACACACACACACACACACACACACACACACACACACACACACAAACACACACACACACGGTACAAGGTCAATTTATTCAGAAAAATATCTGAATAATTTCAGGTGCTTGTGGCAATGTGAATTTATTACTGTGAAATCTATGAGCTATCTGGCCTGGCCCAGAGTTGTCCTCATATCCTTTCATGTTGTGTGGGTGCTTGGAGCCGAGGGAAAGATCAGAGGTCATTGTGCAGAACAGTTGGCCTCAGTCAGTGAGTTCCAAGTGTTCCCAGTGATGCTGGTCCAAGGACACACTTTGGGAGAGGCTGGGCTCTTTCACCTAACATGCAGGGATGCCCTTACCCCTAACTGGTAGGGTTAAAATCTTAACAAATTCACCAGAAAAAGCCTCTCTCCTGTCTTGGAGATTCAGCACTCAATTCAGCATTTAACATCTTTTTCAGTTTTTTTTTTTTGGTGGGCTGGGGTATAGGGGGGCAGTTACTGGAGATTGAACTCAGGGTCTTGACAACTGAGCAACATCCCCAGCCCTATTTTATATTTTATTTAGAGACAGGGTCTCACTGCGTTTCTTGGTGCCTTATTTTTGCTGAGGCTGTCTTTGAACTCACTATCCTCCTGCCTCAGCCTCCTGAGCTGCTGGGCTACAGGCGTGCACCACTGTGCCAGCTTTTTCAGTTCTTTTTATTTCACCTGTGCTTCTTCTAGCATAAAGGGTAAAGGGAAGACAAATTGTTACCTCTTACAATATGTCAGAGCCTTCTAGTTATAAAATTCTTCAAAATAGAAAATTCTCTTTTCCATTTAGGATTTTAAAATTTCTTTTCTTGGTAGTGGTCAGTTTCAATTCAAACCAATTTTGTTCCTATACAGGGTCTAATTTAGTCCTAAGCCAGATCTACTAAAAAACCCAAAGAGGATAAGTTCTGATCCCTATCCTGCTGCGCCCCTCCCATGACTCAGGCAATGGAAAGGCCCTACTGAGTTGGATGGCGCAAGGCGTCTATCCTCTGGAGGAGCACAGTGTGTTTCTGGGAATGGGCTGATTTGTTTTTGTATTTCTTTAATAAGTATAGCTTTGATTTCTCATATGACCATTAAGTATAAAGGAAAAATCATGACTTTCCCAATTAATGCAACTACTTCTAAAGCATAAATCTGTTTGCTCTAAAGGCAATGATTCAGCTGTGGAGTGTAAATTGTTAATGTCTAAAGAAAAACTCTCTGTATTCCTGTCAAGGAAGTTTTTGAGAAATTAAATTAAAATCTAGAAAAGAAAAATTAATGTTAAGAAGATATATTAGTGCTTAGTACTGGGCAACTTGTTCTTGTTCCTTTGCACAATGGTTTGTGCTCTTACTTTTGTTTGATTACAAGTAATAACAAATCAACTACTTGCCGTAACCATGGCACCGGTTCCAGTCAGTAAGTCAAGAAAGAATAGTCAAGGTATAGGCCAATAGTTTGGGACATTTGTAACTATTATTAAAAGTTAACTAAGCAGAAACAGCTCAAAGCAAAACTCGAACTGAAAGTACAAATGCTTGCTTATG
Source organism: Ictidomys tridecemlineatus (assembly GCF_052094955.1). NCBI lineage: Eukaryota > Metazoa > Chordata > Mammalia > Rodentia > Sciuridae > Ictidomys > Ictidomys tridecemlineatus. The sequence continues at coordinate 11,280 of NW_027524223.1, read as the reverse complement.
CATAAGCCAAGATACATTCTTCTATTCTAATTGTAGCTACGTAATATTTTGTTTTTTTTGAATAATGATTCCTGTTTTGTAACCACAAAGCACTGTAAGCCTGCCAAAATGAAAAGTATATATGATCAACTTCACAAGTAAACATTGGGATCAACACCTTCACTTTGGTTTCTGTGTTGTTTCTCCACCCCCTCTTTCGCCGACTCCTCACCATCCGTTCCTCTTCTGAGACCCCCTGTTGGAGCTGATCTCCGACACTGTCCTTCAACCCACTTATAATCTAATGGTAAGATGAACTCAATATGTGCAGGAAACTTTGTAACAATTCTATGTAATCTACAAATTATCATTATTTTCCCTTAGTGTTTTCTTGGGCAGCTCTGGGAATGGAGCACTTAATACTTGTCAAAGTCCCTCATTCCATCTTGAATATGTGTTCCTCCAGGTCCTAGTTTGGCCTCTCAATTGTGTTCTAAAAACTAGGGCAACACCTTGTGTAAATGTGCACTCACTAAAGGTTTGAAGAATGAAGAAGGTCTGTCAAGTACATCCATGGAGCTGAGTTTTTAAAAGATTCTTTAAAGACGGTACTGTGTGGGACCAAAAAGATCTTACAGAGACTTGACAGAGGCGAGTGGACATTTCTGTTCAGTGGTTCTGGTGCAGATATATTGCTGAGAAAAATAAAGCCTCTGTGAACATAAGTGAGGAAGCATAGCCCAGCGGCTTCTGAGGAACTCAGTGTCTCCTGTCTTCTAAACATATCCTTTATGGAGACCATCGGCTCAGTTCCAACAGAACAAGCAGCTCTGCACCTTTCTTTCCCAATCACTCATCTCAAAATCAGGTGACCGAGAATGAAGTCACTTATGAGTGACCCCAAAATATAATAATTCTAAAGGAGGGGGGTTGTGTATGAAGTAGATTACTCACAAGCTTCAGGGATTTATTACAGTTAATAAATTGCTTGCAACTCCCCTCCCCAGGCATCCATGTGTTGTAAAATAAAAACGAAAACCCCTAGTTAGTGAATGAATACGTTTCTAAACATAACTTCTTCTACAATAATGATTTTTATTTAAACAGATATTTAGGTAGGTCCTTTGTTATGCTATATTGTATCATAATGAGAATGTGTCTCTATACTTTCTCCCTAAAAATTATTCATTTCTGTCATGCTCATCAAAAGCGGAAGATTAACACTTAGCATTATCTATTGTTTACCATAAGTAATTTTCCACACACATCATCTCACTTAAGGAATTTAGGCATCCCAGGGTTTCTAGTTATGTTTTGGGTTTTCTTCCAGTACTGGAGGCATCATGCAAAATCCCTCAGGTTTTGTGATAACCTCTGATGTTATTTCTACTCTGGCAATACAAGTAGTATTGTGGAAACTTAGACACACATAGAAAAGGTGCTATGATAGGTCATCACATAAATGCCATCAAAATGGTAATGAAAATATGTACAATATTCTGTAATATGTTTTTAAGGTGTAGGTATATCCTGATTCTGGGATAGTGTTTTTGAAAATTGTGATGGTAAATAAAGTACTTACCAGCAACTCTCACAGAGAGGTGTAGATTTCTGGTTTTGGTGTGGCCTTTGCTGCTCTCCATACTAGCATCTGGGCTGCAAAGAAAGCTCTTGCTAAAACTGGCTGTTGGTCTCCATTCACCACAAAACGGACCTGTTATTCTGAAAGTTGCCTGTCGCATATCTGTGGCCTCATGAAAGAGTCAAAATTTTCTGATCTCTCACAATTCATTTTCTTGTGATGGACATTTATAGAGGTCTGGGGCCGACCTGTTGGCAATATGCATCGAGCCTTTTTTCTGCAGCTGCTCTGGGACTCCTCAGTGTGCAATCACAACTCAAGGGCAACAGCTTGAGTTCAACTGCAACAATGGAGAGCAGTTAATTCGCTGTTGGATTCATTAATGTCTTGGCAATCACCTGTTCCCAGCATGCAGGGAGAAGATCAGCATCCTCTCTCTTCTGGGATGTGGGTAAGTGAATTTCAGAGTGAGATTTCTGCTAAGAAGTTTTGGGTGGCTGAAACCTCAAGACTGTCTTCCCTTCCTCCTAGGGAGAGAAGGGGTCAGGGTGGGTGTACACTATTGGGATGGATTTCACACGGCTTATGAAGTTTTTCCTTCATGTTACATAATTTGCCAGATGGACAGATATCAGAAGCCACAATATTAAAAGCATCCCCACTATCCTCAGGTAATCCACTCCTGCTAATGGCTGATTCTTTACCAAACCCTGTATGACTTCGTGCCCCTTAATTTTATTATCCTGCTGATGCTCATGACCTGGTGAAGAAATTGTTTGCTATGGAGTTTAAAAGTAGGGAAAAAAAAAGAGTCATCAAACAGCTCTTTTGGGCACAGATGGAGAAAAGACAACAAGCTTGAAAGTCTTGTAGTATTTTACTGCACAAAAATAAAAATAAAAGTATTAGAAAAAGAGGTAAGTCTCTAAAACTTAAAATTTCCCATAATACAATGGGGTTTTCCTCATGCTTAGGAGAGACACATTAACAGTACTCCTAAAAGATCTTTGAATGATTAGCCATCAGGGAAAGGCAAAGCTAAAGCACATTTGATGAAGCACTTCACACATTCCAGGGTCGTCACAATAAAAGGAATGATAATGATGTGTTGTTAAGGGAGTGAGGAAATCAGAAGCTTTATTCACGACTCTTAATAATAAGGTAAGCTGGTTCCACTGGTCTGAAAATGATCTGGAACTTCTTCAGAAAGTTAAATATGGAGTTAACGATCCACCTCTTCCACTCCTACTTACAAACTCAAGATAAATAAAAAAGTTGTCCACCAATGATTTGTACATGAATGTTCATATATTGGTCATATTATATATAATGTTCATATTATATATACGAATCTTATTCATATTAGTCAAAAAGTGAAAATGACCAGGCAGGTCTGTAATCTAGCTACTCAAGAAGCTGAGGCAGGAGAATCACAAATTCAGGGACAACCTGGGCAAATTTACAAGACCCTGTCTCAAAACAAAATTTTTAAAATGATTGGCCTTTGGCTTAGTGGTAGAACATTGTTTAGTGTGCAGGAGGCTTAGGGTTAAATCTGCAGTACGACACCCACACAGACACAAAGTAAAAATTACTATTCAGTGGAAATGAACAAAGAAATGTGGCATTTTGATAAGATGGAAATCAGTCACAATAAGGAGAAATAAACTAAAATACTAATACAAGCTACAATATAACTGAAAATTGCAAACATCCTAAGTGAAAGGAGTCAGATCCAAAAGGCGTACATGGTATTACTTCATTAAAAATATCCACAGAAACTCGAGTGTATACATGGGTCTTTCCACATGTGAAGGAGAAACACAGAAATGGCGTTTATTTAAAACTTAGAATCAAAATCCATTAGGAAAATGCAAGTCAAAGTCACATTGCACATAGCACTTCACATTCACTAGTGTTGGCTAGAGCTGCAATACTGGGGGAAAGGAGATTGACTGCTTTGGGTACAGGCTTTTTTTGGAGAGAAAAGTAATAAAAATAGTCTGAAATACCTGTGGATTAGAGAACCCAGGTGAGGTCACAATGTGTCACATACTTAGCACAGTGTGCTTCCCCTGGTTGTAGGGGCACCACAGTGGTCATGAGACACTGTGTATAAAGAGAGTGCTCTTGTAATTGCTGCTGAAGAGTTCACATATTTCCACAACTAAGACATTTCCTAGAATGTAACCATCATCTAGTTCTAATCTCACTATACAGTCTGTCTCCCAGCAGGCTTCCTCAGGGCACTCTGGACCTCGTTGCTTCTCAGTCTGTGAATGATGGGCTTCAACATGGGGGTCACCACACAGAAGAGCACAGAGACCAGGGTGACCGTGTCCAGCCTTCTCTGGGCCTGTCATAGTAGAAGTTGGCTGTTCCATAGAAGACCACCACGACAATGAAGGGGGACACATAGGTGGAGAAGGCCTTCCTCCTGCCCTGGGCAGAGGGAATCCTCAGGATGGCCGCCATGTTGAGTGCGTAGGAGCCTGCAGTGAAGAGGCAGGGGCTCAGGCCCATTGTGGCACTGACAACAAAGAGCACATACTTGTTAACAGAGGTGTCTGAGCAGGAGAGCTTCAGGAGCAATGGGGTGTCACAGAGAAAGTGGCTGATCTGGTGGGGCCCACAAAGAGTGAGTGTGATGGCCACCACCGTGTGTGTGACCAAATTCACCAGCCAACACAGCCAGGACCCAGTCACCAGGCTAACAAAGACCTTCACACTCATGATGACTGGGTACTGAGGAGGACGGCAGGTGGCCACACAGCAGTCATACTGGCCACAGAGCCAGTAAGAAGCCTTCTGTGCCAGCACTTGTCGCCAAGAATAAGGTCTGGGAAAAGCAGCCCTCATAAGAAATGGCCTTCTTCTTCCAGAAAAAGTTCACCAGCAGTACTGGGAGGGTGGTGGATGTGTAGCAGACGTCCAAGAAGCTCAAATTGCTGAGGAAAAAGTATATTGGAGTGTGGAGAGCAGGACTGACCCTGGTGGCCACTATTATGAGCATGTTCCCCAGTAGAGTGGTAAGGTAAATGACCAGAAAGAGCAGGAAGAAATAGCCCTGTAGGTTGGAGTGGTTGGAAAATCCCCAGAAGATGAATTCAGTGACAAATGATTGATTGCTCATTTCCAATGTTGTCATAGCTACAAAACAGAGAAAAAGAGTCCATGATGAAAATGGACTGAAAGCACCTTAAACAGGCTTGTTAATCTGCAGCAACATTGCAAATAATATCGAATGAAAGGCAGCCTGGATACTGATAACCTGTGGGACTGGTCTCAGGGAATCAGACCCATGGAGCTGCACACATTTGCAGGGGAGATGGTGGGTGGGAGTAACCAGAGAATTGCTAGAAGCCAACAGAAAGCCATTCGATTTCATCATGGTGTGAAGTCATTTCTCACTATCTCAGTAATCTCTGTCTCCTTTTGTCCTTTTATGTAAACATAGGATTTTTGGAGAAGTTCATTTTCATTGCAAATTTTAAGAAAAAAATTTACAAAGCAGAGTCATCATCTGCAGAAGCAGTCGGTGTTGCCTTCAGTGTTTTCCAATGTAGAGTTTTTCTCATTTTACATCAATCTTGATCTCTGTGTTCGGAAAGGCAGAAGTTAACTATTCCTGTACAATGCTGAAATTATCAGGGCCAGAGCAAAATAGAGGCAAGAAGTTGATGAAGTGGAGTTGGACTGGCTATCTTAAGTATACAGGGAATATCAGTGGAGTAGAAGGAGAATGAGAGGGTGGAGAGGTTTGGGAAGGGAGGAAATGTGAAAGGTTTTTAGGCAGATCATGTTATGTGCACATATAAGTCTACCACAGGGGACTGCACCTGTATGTATATGTAGAAAGCACCAGTCAGAAATTAACAGATAAATGACCCAAAGAAAGATTAGTAGAGAAATGAGAATGGGGGCGGGAAACAGAGGGAGATGGGAGGTGGGGACTGAATGAAGTAAATCAGATTCCATGCACGTAGGATCTTTTCCAAAATCAACCCAACTTCTATGTATAACTATACGCTCTAATAAAAAATTTAAGAAGATGACATGATCCTATCAGCAAAGAGTTAAGAGTCCTTCTGCACCCAAGTGTCAAACCTCTGCTCTCTGTAAAAGACCTTCTGCACCTCAGACTCCAACTTATGCTCTCTGTAACAGTCCATCTGCACCTCAGTCTGAAACCTCTTTTCTCTGCAACCATCCTTCTGTACCCTAGTCTACGAACTGTGCTATCTGTAACAGTCTTTTTTGCACCCCAGTCTCCAACTTCTGCTCTATGTAAAACGCCTTCTGCACTCCAGTTTTCAAACTCTGCTCTCTGAAACAGGCCTTCTGAACTCCAGTCTCCAACCTCTTCTTTCTGCAAGGATTTTTCTGCAACTCAGTTCCAACCTCTACTCTCTGCAACAGTTATTCTGCATCCTAGTCTCCAACCTCTTCTCTCTGTAAGATTCTTCTGTACCTAAGTCTCCAACCTCTGACTCTCTGTATAAGTCCATATGCACCCCAGTATCCAACTCTGCTCTCTGTAACAATCTTAAGCACTTAAATCTCAAACTTCAGCTCTCTGCAACGGTCCTTCTGCACCCCAGTCTCAAAACTCTGTTCTCTGCAACAGTCCTCTGCACCACAGTTTCCAAATGTCTGATTTCTGTATCTGTTCTTCTGTACCCCAGTCTCCAACCTCTTCTCTCTGTAACAGTCCTTCTGCACCTCAGTCTACAACCTCTGCTCTCTGTAACAATCCTTCTGCAACCTAGTCTCCAAATTCTACTCTCTGCAACATTTCTTCTGCACCCCAGTCTCCACCGGTGCTATCTGTAACTGTCCTTCTGAACCCAGTCTCCAACATCTGCTCTCTGTAATTATCGTTCTCACCATATTCTTACAACCTCTGCTCTCCTCAACAATCATTCCGCACCTCAGTCTGCAACCTCTGCTCTCTGCAACGATCCTTCTCACCCCAGTCTTCAACCACTGGTCTTTGTAACAGTCCTTATGCAGCTCACTCTCCAAACTATGCTCTCTGTAAGATACTTCTGCACACCAAGTCTACAACATATGCTCTCTGCAATTATTCCTTAAGAACCCCAGTCTCCAACCTTTGCTCCCTGTAACAGTCCTTCTGTACAGCAGTTTCCAAACTCTGCTCTCTGTAACGGTCTTTCTACACCCCAGTCTCCAAACTCTACTTTCTGTATTAGTCTTTCTGCACCCCAGTCTCCAAACTCTGCTCTCTGTAAAGTTCTTCTGCACCTCAGTCTCAAACTCTACACTATGCAACAGTCCTCTGCCCTCCAGTCTCCACCCTCTGCTCTCGGTAACAGTTCTTCTGCACCCCAATCTCAGAACTCTGTTCTCTGTAACACTCCTTCTGCACTACAGTCTCCACGCTGTGATCTCAGTAACAATTCCTCTGAACATCAGTCTCCAATCTTTGCTCTATACAATGTTCCTTCTGCTCCTCAGTCTCCAAACCCTACTCTCTGTAAAACTCCTTTCTGCACCTCAGTCTCCAAACTCTGCTCTCTGTAAGATCCTTCTGCACCAATTCTCCAAACTCTTCTCTCTGTAACAGTTCTTCTGCACTGCAATTTCCAAAGTCTGCTATCTGTAACAGGCCTTCTGCACCCCAGTCTTATAACTCTGCTCTCTTTAATAGGCCTTCTGCACCCAAGTCTCCAACCTCTGCTCTCTGCAACGATCCTTCTGCACCCCAGGATCCAACATCTGCTCTCTGCAAAAGTACTTCTGCACCTCAGTCTGAAAACGCTACTCTCTGCAACAATCCTTCTGCAACCCAGTCTTAAACCTCTGCTCTTGTAACACTTCTTCTGCACCTCAGTCTCCAAACTCTGCTCTCTGTAAGATCCTTCTGCAACTCAGTCTCAAATCTGTGCTATCTGTAACAGTCCTTCTGCACCCAGTCTCAAACCTCTGCTCTCTGCAACAGTCCTTCTGCACCCCAGTCTCCAACCTCTATCTCTGTAAGATCCTTCTGCACCACAGTCTTTAACAGCTTCTCTCTGTATCATTCCTTCTTCACCAAGGTCTCCAACTCTGCTCTCTGCAATATGTTTTCTGCACTCACGTCTCAAACCTGTGCTCTCGGTAACAGTCCTTCTGCACCCCAGATTCCAACAGTCTCCAAACTGGGCTATCTGTAACAATCTTTCTGCACCCAACATCTGCTCTCTGTAACAGGTCTCCTGCTACGTAGTCTCCAACCTCTGCTCTCTGCAAAAGTCTTTCTACACCCAGTCTCCAACCTCTGCTCTCTGCAATGATCCTTCTGCATCCCAGTCTCCAAAGTCTGCTCTCTGTAAGATCCTTCTTCACCCCATTCTCCAAACTTTGCTCTCTGTAACAGTCATTCTGCACCTCAGTCTACAACCTCATCTCTCTTCTACGGCCCTTGTGCACCCCAGTATCCAACATCTGTTCTCTGCAGCTGTCCTTCTACACGCCAGGCTACAAACTCCTGCTCTCTGTAACAGTCCTTCTGCACCCCAGTCTCCAACCTCTGCTCTCTGCAACAGTCCTTCTGCACCAATTCTCCACCTCTGCTTTCTGCAAACGTCTTATTATACCCCAGTGGCCAACATCTGCTCTCTGCAACGATCCTTCTACACCACATTCTCCAAACTCTGCTCTCTGCTACAGTCCTTCTGCACCCCAGTCTCCAACCTCTTCTCTCTTCAACATTTCTTCTGCACCCCAGTCTCCAACCTTTGCTCTCTGAAACTATGCTACTGCACCCGGTCTCCAAACTCTGCTCTATGTAGAGATCCTTCTGCACTTAAGTCTCCAAATTCTGCTCTCTGCAACGATCCTTCTGCATCCCAGTCTTCAACTTCTGCTCTCTTCAACAATTTTTCTGCACTCCAGTCTCCAAGCTCTGCTCTCTGTAAAAATCCTTCTGCACCACATGTCCAAACTCTGCTCTCTGTAACAGGCCTCTGCAAAACAGTCTCCAAACTCTGCTTTCTCTACAGTTCTTCTGAACCCCAATTTCGATACTCTGCACTCTGTAACACTCCTTCTGCACCCTAGTCTCCATCCTCTGCTCTCTGTAAGAATCCATTGACAACCCTGTCTCCAACCTCTCCTCTCAGAAAAGCCCTTCTCCACCTCAGTATCCAACCTCTGCAATCTCTAACAGTCCTACTGCACCCCCAGTCTCCATCCTCTGCTCTCTGTATCAGTCCTTCTGCACACAAGTCTCCAAACTCTGCTCTCTGCAACATTTTCTTCTGCACCCCAGTCTCCAACATATGCTCTCTGTAACAATCTTATTGCACCTCTATCTCCAACATCTGCTCTCTGTAACTCTCCTTCGCACCCCAGTCTCCAAACTCTGCTCACTGTGACAGTCCTTCTGTACCGCAGTCTCCAAATTCTTCTCTCTATAACGGTACTTCTTCACCCCAATTGCCAACCTCTGTTTTCTGAAACAGTTCTTCTGCACCTCAAACTTCAACCTCTGCTCTCGGTAACAGTCCTCCTAAGCCACAGTCTTAAACCCCTGCTCTCTGCAACAATTTTTCTAAGCCCCAGTCTTCAAACTGTGCTATCTGTAACAATCCTTCTGCACCCCAGTCTCAAAATCTGCTCTCTGTAACAGGTCTTCCTCAACTCAGTTTCCAAAGTCTGCTCTCTGTAACAATCCTTCTGCACCCCAGTCTCCAAACTGTGCTCTCTGTGAGATCCTTCTCCACCTCATTCTTTAAACTTTGCTTTCGGTAACAGTCATTCTGCACCTCAGTCTCCAACATCATCTCTCTGCAACGGCCCTTCTGCACCCCAGTATCAAACCTCTGTTCTCTGCAGCAGTCCTTCTGCACCCCAGTCTGAAACCTCTGCTCTCTGTATCAGTCCTTCTGCACCTCAGTCTCCAAACTCTGCTCTCCGCAACTGTCCTTCTGCACCCCAGTCTCAAACGTCTGCTCTGTGCAAAAGTCCTTCTTTTTATTATTGTTGGTCGTTCAAAACCTTACACAGTTCTTAATACATCATATTTCACAGTTTGATTCAAGCGGTTTATGAACTGCCAACTTTATCCTGTATACAGATGCTGTATCACATCAGTTACCCTTCCATTGATTGACATATTGCCTTTCTAGTGTCTTATGTATTCTGCTGTCAGTCCTATTCTCTACTATCCCCCTCCCCTTCCCTCCCCTCCCCTTTTCTCTCTCTACCCCTTCTACTGTAAATCATTTCTTCCATTTGTATTATCTTGTCTTACCCTTCCATTACATAGTTCTTGATATATCATATTTCACTTTTTGATTCAAGTGGGTTATGCACTCGCATTTTACCCCTTATACAGCTTGCAGAATCACATCAGTTATACTTCCATTGCTTTACATATTGCCATCCTAGTGTCTGTTGTATTCTGCTGCCTTTCTATCCTCTATAATCCTTCTCCCCTCCCCTCCCCTCCCCTTTTCTCTCTCTACCCCCCTACTGTAATTCATTCCTCCCCCTTTTATTATTTTTTCCCTTTCCCCTCACTTCCTTTTGTATGTAATTTTGTATAACCCTGAGGGTCTCGTTCCATTTCCATGCAATTTCCCTTCTCTCTCCCTTTCTCTCCCACCTCTCAACCCCTGTTTAATGATGGTCTTTTCTCGTGCTCTTCTTCTTTAGTCTGTTCTTAATTACTCTCCTTATATCAAAGAAGACATTTGGCATTTGTTTTTTAGGGCTTGGCTAGCTTCGCTTAGCATAATCTGCTCTAATGCCATCCATTTTCCTCCAAATTCTGATTTTGTAATTTCTTAATGCAAAGTAATACTCCATTGTGTATAATTGCCACTTTTTTTATCCATTCGTCTATTGAAGGGCATCTAGGTTGGTTCCACACTCTTACTATTGTGAATTGTGCTGCTATGAACATAGATGTAGCAGTGTCCCTGTAGCATGCTCTTTTTAGGTCTTAGGGAATAGACCGAGAAGGAGGATAGCTGGGTCAAATGGTGGTTCCATTCCAGCTTTCCAAGAAATCTCCATACTGCTTTCCAAATTGGCTACACCAATTTGCAGTCCCGCCTACAATGTACAAGTGTACCCTTTTCCCCACATCCTCGCCAGCACTTATTGTTGTTTGACTTCATAATGGCTGCCAATCTTTACTGGAGTGAGACGGTATCTTAGGGTGGTTTTGATTTGCATTTCTCTGACTGCTAGAGATGGTGAGAATTTTTTCATATACTTGTTGATTGATTGTATGTCCCTGAGAAGTGTCTGTTCAAGTCCTTGGCCCATTTTTTGATGGGATTATTTGTTATCTTATTGTCTAATTTCTGAGTTCTTTATATTCTCTGGATATTAGTGCTCTATCTGAAGTGTGAGGAGTAAAGATTTGTTCCATGATGTAGGCTCCCTATTTACCTCTCTTATTGTTTCTTTTGCTGAGAAAATACTTTTAGTTTGAGTAAGTCCCATTTGTTGATTCTAGATGTTAATTCTTGTGCTATGGGTGTCCTATTGAGAAATTTGGAGCCCGACCCCACAGCATGTAGGTCGTAGCCAACTTTCTATTCTATCAGATGCCATGTCTCTGATTTGATATCAAGGCTCCTTGATCCATTTTGAGTTAACTTTGTGCATGGCGAGAGAAAGAGATTCAATTTCATTTGTTGCATATGGATTTCCAGCTTTCCCAGCACCATTTGTTGAAAATGCTATCCTTCCTCCATTGCATG
>NW_027524222.1:0-34624 GCF_052094955.1 Ictidomys tridecemlineatus | reverse complement strand
AAAAAATAAAGAGAGAAATGAATTACAGTAGATGGGATAGAAAGAGAAGATGGGGGGAGGGGGTCAGTAGAGGATAGGAAAGGTAGCAGAATACATCAGTCACTGGTATGGCATTATGTAAAAGTGTGAATGTGTAACCTATGTAATTCTGCAATCTGTATTTGGGGTAAAAATGGGAGTTCATAACTCACTTGAAACTATTGTTCGAAGTATGATATGTCAAGAGCTTTGTAAGGTTTTGAACAACCAATTAAAAAAAAAACAAAGAGCAGAGGTTGGAAACTGTGGTGCAGAAACCTGGGGAGAAGAACGATTTTTGCAGAGAACAGATGTTGGAGACTGGGGTGCAGAAGGACTGTTACATAGAGCAGAGGTCGGAGACTGAGGTGCAGAAGGACCGTTACAGATTGCAGAACTTTGAGACTGAGGTGGAGAAGGACTTTTACAGAGAAGAGAGGTTGGAGACTGGGGTGCAGAAGAAGTTTTACAGAGTGCAGAGTTTGGAGATTGGGGTTCAGAATAACTGTTACAGAGAGCAGAGCTTGGAGACTGGGGTGCAGAAGGAGTGTTGCAGAGAGCAGAGTTTGTAGACTGTGGTGAAGAAGGATCGAGGCAGACAGAAGAGATTGAAGACTGAGGTGAAGAAGGACTGTAGCAGAGAGCAGAGGTTGGGGACTGGGGTGCAGAAAGATCGTTGCAGACAGCAGAGTTTGGAGACTGGGGTGTAGAAGGACTGTTGTAGATAGAAGAGTTTGGAGACTGGGGTGCAGAAGGACTGTTGAAGAGAGCAGAGGTTGGAGACTGAGGTGAAGAAGGACTGTTACAGAGAGCAGAGTTTGGAGCCTTGGGTGTAGAATAACTGTTATGGAAAGTAGAGTTTGGAGTCTCGGGTGCAGAAGGACCATTACAGACACCAGAGGTTGGAGACTGCAGTACAGAAGGACTGTTACAGAGAGCAGAGTTTGGAGCCTGGGGTGTACGAAGACTTTTGCTTAGAACAGAGGTTAAAGACTGGGATGCAGAAGGACTGTTGCAGAGAGCAGAAGTTGGAGACTGAGGTGCAGAAGGATCGTTGCAGAGAGCAGAGTTTTCAGACTGAGGTGCAGAAAGACTGTTACAGAGAGCAGATGTGAAAGACTGGGGTATACAAGGACTTTTGCAGAGAGTAGAAGTTTGAAAATGGCGTCCAGAAGGACTGTTGCCGAGAGCAGGGGTTGGAAACTGGGGTGGAGAAGAACTGCTGCAGAGAGTAGAGGTTAGTTACTGAGGTGCAGAAGGACTGTTACAGAGAGCAGACGTTGGAGACTGTGGTGCAGAAGGACTGATACAGAAAGCAGACGTTGGTGACCTGGGTGCAGAAGGACTGTTGCAGAGAGCAGAGGTTGGAGAAAGGTGGAGAAGGACTGTTGCAGAGAGCAGATGTTGGAGACTGTGCTGTAGAAGGACTATTGCAGAGAGCAGAGAGTGCAGACAGGGGTGAAGAAGGACTACTGCAGAGAGCAGAGGTTGCAAACTGAGGTACAGAAGGACTGTTACAGAGAGCAGATTTTGAAGAATGTGGGGCAGAAGGACTGATACAGAGAACAGAGGTTGGAGACTTCGGTACAGAACGACTGTTACAGGGAGCAGATTTTAAAGACTGGGGTGCAGAATAAGTGTTGTAGAGAACAGAGGTTGGAGACTGAGGTGCAGAAGGACCATTGCAGAAAGCAGAGTTTGGAGATTGGGGCACAGAAGTACTGTTGCAGATAGCAGAAGTTGGAGTCTGAGGTGCAGAAGGACTGTTACAGAGAGCAGAGGATCGAGACCAGGGTGCAGAAGGACTGATACGGAAAGGAGTGTTTGGAGACTGGGGTGCAGAAGGAACGTTGCTGAGAGCAGTGGTTTTAGACTGACGTGAAGAAGGATTGTTACAGAGAGCAGAGGTTGGAGACTGAGGTGCTGAAGAACTGTTACAGAGAGCAGAGGTTGGAGACTGGGGTGCAGATGGATCTTACAGAGAGCAGAGATTGGAGTCTGGGGTGCAGAAAGACTGTTATCGAAAGCAGACTTTGGAGACTTGGGTGCAAAATGACTGTTGCAGAGAGCAGAGGTTGAAGCTGAGGTGCAGAAAGACTGTTGGAGAGAGCAGAGGTTGGAGATGAGGTTCAGAAGGACCGTTACAAGAGAGCAGAGGTTGGAGATTATGGTACAGAATGACTTTTACAGAGAGCAGAGGTTGCACACTGGGGTGCAGAAGGACTATTGCAGACAACAGAGGTAGGAGACTGAGGTGTAGAAAGATCGTTGCAGAGAGCAGAGTTTGGAGACTGATGAGCAGAAGCATTGTTACAGACAGCAGAGTTTGGAGACTGGGATACAGAAGGACTGTTTCAAAGAGCAGAGGTTGGAAACTGGGTGCAGACGGATCTTATGGAGAGCAGAGTTTGGAGACTGGGGTGCAGAAGAGCTGTTGCAGAGTGCAGACGTTGGAGACTGGGGTGTAGAAGGATCGTTGCAGAGAGAATAGGTTGGATACTGTGGTGCTGAAGGCCTGTTACATAGAGCTGAGTTTGTAGGCTTGGGTGGAAGAGGCCTGTTACACACAGCAGAGTTTGAAGACTGGGGAGCAGGTGGACTATTACAGAGAGCAGAGTTTGGATACTGGGTTGCAGAAGGATCTTATATAGAGCTGAGTTTGGAGACTGAGGTGAAGTAGGACTGTTACAGAGAGCAGAGGTTGGAGACTGGGGTACAGAAGGATACTTGCAGAGAGCAGATTTTTCAGACTGAGATGCAGAAGGACTGTTGAGAGTTCAGACGTTAAAGACTGGGTTGCAGAAGGACGGTTGCAGTGAGGAGATGTTGGAGGCTGGAGTGCAGAAGGACTCTTACAGAGAGCAGAGGTTGGAGACAGGGGTTAAGAAGGATCTAACAGAGAGCAGAGGTCTGAGTCTGAGGTGCAGAAGGACAGTTACAGAGAGTAGAGTTTAGAGACAGTGGTGTAGAAGGACTGTTACAGAGAGCAGATGTTGGAGACTGGGCTGTAAAAGGACTGTTGCAGAGAACAGAGGTTGGGGACTGGGATGAAGAAGGACTGTTTCAGCGAGTAGAGTTTGGAGACTAGGGTGATGAAGAACTGATACAGAAAGGAGACTTTGGAAACTGGGGTGCATAAGGACCATTACAGAGAGCAGAGTTTGGAGACTCAGGTGCATAAGGACTGTTATAGGAAGCAGAGTTTGGAAATTGGGATGCAGAAGGACCGTTACAGAGAGCAGAGTTTGGAGACTGCGGTATAAGACTGTTACTGAGAGAAGAGGTTGGAGACTGGGGTGCAGAAGGACTCTTACATAGAGCAGAGGTTGGAGACTGAGGTGCAGAAGGATAGATACAGAGAAAAGAGGTTGGAGACTGGCGTTACGAAAGACTGATACAGAAAGCAGAGGTTGGAGACTGGGGTCCAGAAGGATCATTGCAAAGAGCAGAGTTTTGAGACTGGGGTGCAGAAGGACTGTTCCAGAGAACAGACGTTGGAGACTGGGGTGCAAAAGGACTGTGGCAGAGAGCAGATTTTAGAGACTGGGGTGCAGAAAGACTGTTACACAGAGCAGAGGATGGAGACTGAGCTGCAGAAGGACTGTTACAGAGAGCAGTGTTTGGAGACTGGGGTGCAGAAGGACTGTTACAGAGAGCAGAGTTTGGAGACTGGGGTTCAGATGGATCTTACAGAGAGCAGAGTTTTGAGACTGTGGTGCAAAAGGACTGTTGCAGAGAGCAGATTCTGGAGACTGGGGTGCAGAAAAACTGTTACAGAGAGCAGAGGTTGGAGAATGAGGTGCAGAAAAACTGTTACAGAGAGCAGAGGTTGGAGAATGAGGTGCAGAAAAACTGTTACAGAGAGCAGAGGTTGGAGACTGGGGTGCAGAAGGACTGTTACAGAGAGCAGAGGTTGGAGACTGGTGTTCAGATGGGTCTTAAAGAGAGCAGATTTTGGAGACTGTGGTGCAAGAGGACTTTTGCAGAGAGCAGAGGTTGGTGACTGAGGTGCAGAAAAACTGTTACAGAGAGCAGAGGTTGGAGACTGAGGTGCAGAAGGACGGTTAAAGAGAGCAGAGGTTGGAGACTGAGGTGCAGAGGGACTGTTGCAGAGAGCAGAGGTTGGCGACTCTGGTGCAAAAGGACTGTTGCAGAGAGCAGATGTTTGAGACTGGTGTGGAGAAGAATCTTTGCAGAGGGAAGAATTTGGAGACTTGGGTGCAGAAGGTCTGTTACAGAGAGCAGTGGTTGAAGACTGGATTGCTGAAGGATCTTACCGAGAGCAGAGATTGTAGACTGACGTGCAGGGGAACTGTTACGGAGAGCAGTGTTTGGAGACTGGGTGCAGAAGGATTGTGCAGAGAGCCGAATTTTCAGACTGAGGTGCAGACGGACTGTTACAGAGAGCATAGGTTGGAGACTGAGGTGTAGAAGGACTGTTACAGGAAGCAGATTTTGGAAATTGGTGTGCAGAAGAACCATTAAGGAGAGCAGAGTTTGGAGACTGCAGTATAGGACTGTTACCGAGAGCAGAGGTTGGAGACTGGGGTGCAGAGGGACTCTTATATAGAGCACAGGTTGAGACTGAGGTGCAAAAGGATATATACAGAGAACAGAGGTTGGAGACTGGGGTTCAGACAGACTGATACACAAAGCAGAGTTTGGAGACTGGGGTGTAAAATGACCGTTACAAAGAGCAGAAGTTGGAGACTCTGGTACAGAAGGACTGTTACAAAGAGCAGATCTCAGAGACTGGGGATCAGAAGGACTGTTGCAGAGGACAGAGGTTGGAGACTGGGGTGGAGAAGGAATGTTACAGTGAGCAGAGTTTTCAGACTGAGGTGCAGAATGACCGTTGCAGCGAGCAGACGTTGGAGACTCGGGTCCAGAAAGATCGTTGCAGAGAGCAGAGTTTGGAGACTAGGGTGCAGAAAGACTGTTGAAGAGAGCAGATTTTGGAGAATGGTGTGCAGAAGGACTGTTACAGAGAGCTGATTTTAGAGACTGGGGTGCAGAAGGACTGTTTCAGAGAGCAGAGATTGGAAACTGAGGTGCAGATGAATCTTACAGAAAGCAGAGTTTGGAGACTGGGGTTAAAACGGACTGTTGCAGAGAGCAGATGTAGGAGACGTGGGTGGAGAAGAATCGTTGCAGAGAGAAGAGGTTGGAAACTGGAGTGAGAAGGCATTTTACAGAGAGCAGACTTTGAAGACTGGGTTCCAAAAGTCCTGTTACAGAGAGCAGAGGTTGGAGACTGCTGTGCAGAAGGACTTTACAGAGTGCACAGTTTAAAGACTGGGTTGCAGAAGGATCAAACAGAGAGCACAGTTGGGAGACTGAGGTGCAGAAAGACTGTTACAGAGAGCAGAGGTAGGAGAGTTGGGTGCAGAAGGGTCGGTGCAGAGAGAAGAGTTTTCAGACTGAGGTGCAGAATGACTGTTGTAGAGAGCAGATGTTGAAGACTTGGGTGCAGAAGGTCTGTTGCAGAGAGCAGATGTTGGTAACTAGGGTGCAGAAGGACTGTTGTAGAGAGCATAGGTCGGAGACTGGGGTGCAGAAGGACTGTTGCAGAGAGCAGAGGTTGGAGACTGAGGTACAGAAGTCCTGCTACAGAGAGAAGAGGTTAAACACTCTGGTGCAGAAGGACTGTTACAGAGAGCAGAGGTTGGAAAAAGGGGTTCAGAAGAATCTTAAAGAGAGCAGACGCTGGAGACTGAGGTGCAGAAGGACTGTTGCAGAAATCAGAGGTTGGAGACTGGGATGCAGTAGGATCATTGCAGACAGCAGAGTTTGGAGACTGGGTTGCAGAAAAACTAGTGCAGAGATTATTGGTTGAAGACTGGGTTGCAGAAGAATCTTGCAGAGAGCAGAGGTGTCAGACTGAGGTGCAGAAGGACTGTTACGGAGAGCAGAGGTTGGAGACTGAGGTGCAGAAGGACTGTTACATTAAGCAGAGGTTGGAAATTGGGGTGCAGAAGGACCGTTACAGAGACCAGGATTTGGAGACTGCAGTATAGAAAAACTGTTACAGACAGCACAGGTTGGAGACTGGGGTGCAGAAGGAATGTTACAGAGAGAACAGGTGGGAGATTGAGGTGCAGAAGGAGAGATACAGAGAACAGAGTTTTTTTTTTTATTTTTATTGATTGTTCAAAACATTACAGAGCTCAAGACATGTCATCTTTCATACATTCGACTCAATTGGGTTTTGAACTCCCCAAACACATAATACAGACTCACTTCTGTTCCATACTCACATTTTTACATAATGGCATATTAGTGACTGTTGTATTCTGCTACCTTTCCTATCCCCTACTATCCCCCCTCCCCTCCCCTCCCCTCCCATCTTCCCTCTCTACCTCCTCTGCTGTTGTTCAATTCTCTTCCCTTTTTCCCCCTCCCCCTTGCCCCTCATAACTTCTTATAATTTTGTGTATCACTGAAGGTCTCCTACCATTTCCACCTGTTGCACAGAGCAGAGTTTAGAGACAAGGTGCAGAAGAACTGTCGCAGAGAACAGAGGTTGGAGACTGAGGTGCAGAAGGAATGTTGCAGAGAGCAGTGGTTGGAAACTGTGGTGCAGAAGTAATGATACAGAAAGAAGAGGTTGGAGACTGTGGTGCAGAAAAACCGTTACAGAGAACAGAAGTTGGGGACTGCGGTACAGAAAGACTGTTACAGAGAGCAGAGATTGGAGACTGGGGAGCAGAAGGACTGTTACAGAGAGCAGAGGTTGGAGACTGGGGAGCAGAAGGACTGATACAGAGAGCAGAGGTTGGAGACTGGGGGGCAAAAAAATGTTACAGAGAGCAGATTTGGAAACTGGGGTGCAGAAGGATCTTACAGAGAGCAGATGTTGGAGCCTAGGGACAAAGAGACTCGTTGCAGAGAGCAGATGTTTGAGACTGGGGTGCAGAAGGACTATTAAAGAGAGCAAAGGTTGGAGACTGAGGTGTATAAAGATTATTTCTGAGAGCAGAGGTTTGAGACTGGGGTGCAGAAGGACTGTTACAGATTGCAGAACTTGGAGACTGAGGTGCAGAAGGACTTTTACAGAGAGGAGACGTTGGAGACTGGGGTGCAAAAGGATACTTACAGAGAGCAGAGGATGGAGACTGGGGTACAGAAGGTTCGTTGCAGAGAGAAGAGGTTGGAGAATGAAGTGCAGAAGGATTGCTGCAAAGAGCAGAGTTTGGAGACTGGGGTGCAGCTTGACAGTTACAAAGAGCACAGGTTGGATACTGGGGTGCAAAAGAAATATGGCAGGGAGCAGAGGTTGGAGAATGGGGTGCAGGAGTACTGTAGCAGAGAGCAGAAGTTGGAGATTGGGGTGCAGAAAATCTGTTTCAGAGAGAAGCTGTTGGAGACTGGAATGCAGAAGGATCGTTGCAGAGAGCAGAGGTTGGAGACTGGGGTTTAGAAGGACTGTTGCAAGAGAGAAGAGGTTGGAGACTGAGGTTCAGAAGGATCGTTGCAGAGAGAAGAGGTTGGAGACTGAGTTGCAGAAGGAATTTTACAGAGAGCAGAGGTTGGATACTGGGGTGCAGGAGGACTATTACAAAGAGCAGAGTTTGGAGAAAGGGATGCAAAAAGATCTTAAAGAGAGCAGAGTCTGGAGACTGGGGTGCAGAAGAACTGTTGCAGTGAGCAGAGGTTGGAGACTGAGGTGCAGAAGGATCATTGCAGAGAGAAGAGGTTGGAGACAGGGTTGCAGAAGGACTGTTACAGAGAGCAGAGTTTCGAGATTGGGGTGCAGAAAAACTTTTACAGAGAGCAAAGGTTGGAGACTGGGGTGCAGAAAGCCTGTTACAGAGAGCATCGGTTAGAGACTGAGGTGCAGAAGGACTGTTAAAGAGGGCAGAGGTTGGAGACTGAGGTGCAGAAGGATTGGTACAGAGAGGAGAGGTTGGAGACAGAGGTCTAGAAGGACTCTTACAGAGAGTAGATGTTGGAAACTGGGGTGCAGAAGGATCGTTGCAGAGAGCAGAGGTTGCAAACTGAGGTTCTGAAGAATCGTTGCAAGGAGCAGAGGTTGGAGATTGAGATGCAGAAGGATTGTTACAGGGAGCAGAGGTTGGAAACTGGGGTCAGAAAGACATTTACAGAGAGCACTGTTTGGAAAGTGGTGTGCAGAAGAAATGTTGCAGTTAGCAGAGATTGGAGACAGTGGTATAGAAGTACTGTTACAAAGAGCAGAGGCTGGAGACTGGGGTTCAGAAAGAATGTCACAGCGAGCAGAGTTTGGAAACTGGGGTGCAGAAGGATCTTATAGAGAGCAGAGGCTGGAGACTGGGGTCAGAAAGACTGTTGCAGAGAACAGACGTTGGAGACTGTGGTACAGAAGGATCATTGCAGAGCGCAGAAGTTGGAGACTGGGGTATAGAAGTACTGTTGCAGAAAGCAAACGTTGGAGACTGAGGTGCAGAAGGACTTTTACAGAGAGCACTGGTTGGAGACTGGGGTGCAGAATAGCTGATACACAAAGCAGCATTTAGAAACTGCGGTCCAGAATGACCGTTACCGAGTGCAGAGGTTGGAGGCTGCGTCACAGAAGGACTATTACAGAGAGCAGAGTTTGAAGCCTGGGGTGCAGAAGGACTGTTGCAGAAAACAGAGGTTGGAGACAGAGGTGCAGAAGGATCCTTGCATAGAGAAGTGGTTGGAGACTGGGGTTCAGAAGTCCTGTTACAGAGCAGAGTTTGGAGACTGGGTAGCAGAAGACCTGTTACAGAGAGCATAGGTTGAAGAATGGGGTGCATAAGGACCATAACAGAGAGCAAAGTTTGGAGACTGAGGTGCAAAAGGACTTTTACAGAGAACAGAGGTTGGATACTGGGGTGCAGAAGGACTGTTACAGAGAGCAGAGGTTGGAGACTGAGTCTCAGAAGGACTGTTACAGAGAGCAGAGGTTGGAGTCTGAGGTGCAGAAGGACTGTTAGAGAAAGCAGAGGTTTGCAATTGGGGTTCAGAAGGACCGTTACAGAGAGAAGAGTTTGGAGACTGTGGTACAGAAGGACTGTAACAGAGAGTAGAGTCTGGAGACTGGGGTGGAAAGACCATTGCAGAGAGCAGATGTTAGAGCCTGTGGAGAAAAAGGATTGTTGCAGTGAGCAGATGTTGGAGACTGGGGTGCAGAAGGACCATTACACAGAGCAAAGTTTGGATACTGAGGTGCAGAAGGATTTAACAGAGAGCAGACGTTGGATACTGGGGTGCAGGAGGACTGTTACAGAGAGCAGATTTTGGAGACTGGGATGCAGAAGGATGTTACAGAGAGCAGAGTTTGGAGACTGAGTTGCAAAGGGACTGTTTCAGAGAGCAGAGGTTTGAGACTGAGGTGCAGAATGATCGTTTCAGAGAATAAAGGTTGGAAACTGGGGTGAAGAAGGCCTGTTACAGAGAGCAGAGGTTGGAGACTGGGGTGCAGAAGGACTGTTCCAGATAGCACAGTTTCAAGACTGGGGTGCAGAAGGATAGTTGAAGAGAGCAGAGGATTCAGAATGAGGTGCAGAAGGACTTTTACAGAGAGCAGAGTTTGGAGTCTGAGGTGTAGAAAGACTGTTACAGAAACCAGAGTTTGGCAACTGGTGAGCAGAAGGACCATTACAAAGAGAAGAGGTTGGAGACTGCAATACAAAAGGACTGTTACAGAGAGCAGAGTTTGGAGAATGGGTAGAAGAAGGATCCTTGCAGAGAGCAGATTTTTGAGACTGGGTTGCAGAAGTTGCGTTACAGATAGCAGATGTTGGAGACTGAGGTACAGAAGGACTTTTATAGAGAGCAGCGGTTGGAGACTGGGGTGCATAAGGATTCTTACAGAGAGCAGAGGATGTAAACTGGGGTGCAAAGGAGTGTTACAGAGACCAGAGTTTGGAGATTGTGTTGCAGAAGAACTGCACAGAGAGTAGAGGTTGGAGACTGGGGTGCAGAAAGATTGTTACTGAGAGCAGAGTTTGGAGACTTGGGTGCAGAAAGACTGTTACGGAGAGCAGAGGTTCGAGACTGGGGTGCAGAAGAACTGTTACAGAGAGCAGAGTTTGAAGACTGGGGTGAAGAAGGCCTGTTACAGAGAGCAGATGTTGTTGACTGATGTCCAGAAAGACTGTTATAGAGAGCAGAGTTTGGAGACTGAGGTACAGAAGGATTGGTACAGAGAGCAGAGGTTGGAGACTGAGGTGAAGAAGGACTGTTACAAAGAGCAGATGTTGGAGACTGGGGTACAGAAGGATCGTTGCAGAGAGCAGAGGTTGGAAACTGAGGTGCAAGAGGATTACTGCAGAGAGCAGAGGTTGTAGAATGAGATGCAGAAGAATCTTTACAGAGTGCAGAAGTTGGAGACTGGGTTCAGAAGGACAGTTACGGAGACCACAGGTTGGAGACTGGGGTGCAGAAAAATCGTTGCAGAGAGCAGAGGTTGTAGACTGGGGTGCAGAAGGACAGTTACAGTTAGCACAGTTTGGAGATCTGAGTGTAGAAGAAATGTTGCAGAGAGCAGAGGTTGGAGACAGGGGTGTGGAAGAACTGTTGCTGACAGTAGAGGTTGGAGATATAGTGGCAGAAGGACTGATACGGAGAGCAGAGTTTGGAGACTGGGGTGCAGAAGGACTGATAAACAAAGCATAGGTTGGAGACTGGACTGCAGAAGAACCATTACAGAGAGTAGAGTTTGGAGACTGCAGTAGAGAAGGACTGTTGCACAGAGCAGAGGTTGGATACTGGGGTGCAGAAGGACTGTTACAGAGAGCAGGGTTTTGAGACTGCGGTGCAGATGGATCTTACAGAGCATAGAGGTTGGAGACCTGAGTGCAGAAGGACTGTTGCAGAGAGCAAATGTTGGAGACTGGGGTAAAAAAGGACTTTTGCAGAGAGCAGAGGATGGAGACTGGGTTTCAGAAGGACTGTGGCAGAGAGCAGAGGTTGCAGACTGAGATGCAGAAGGACTGTTACAGAGGGCAGAGTTTTGAGACTGTGGTGCAAAACGACTGAAACAGAAAGCAGAGGTTGGATACTGGGGTGCATAAGGTCCCTTACAAAGAACAGCGGTTTGAGACTGCGGTACAGAAGGACTGTTACAGAGAGCAGAGATTGGAGAATGGGGTGCAAAAGAACTGATGTAGAGACCAGAGGTTGGAGACTGGGGTGCTGAAGAATTTTGGGGGTTAGTAGAGTATGGAGACTGGGGTGTAGAAGGACTGTTGCAGAGAGAAGTGTTTGGAGACTGCGGTGTAGAAAAACTTTTTCAGATAGCAGACGTTGGAGAATGGCGTGCAGAAGGAACGTTGGTGGGAGCAGAGTATGGAGACTGGGGTCTAGAAGTACTGTTTCAGAGAGCAGAGGTTACAGACTGGGGTGTAGAAGGACTGTTTCAGAGAGCAGATTTTGGAGACTTGTGTGCAGAAGGACTTTTGCATAGAGCAGAGTTTGGAGACTGAGCTACAGAAGGACTGTAAAAGTGAGAAGAGGTTGGAGAGTGGGGTGCAGAAGGATTATTGCAGAGAGCAGAGTTTTAAGACTGAGGTACTGAAGAAATGTTGCAGAGAGTAGATGTTGGAAATTGGGGTTCAGAAGAACTGTTGCAGCGAGCAGAGGTTTGAGACTAGGGTGCAGATGGATCATTGCAGAGAGCGGAGTTTGGAGACTGGCATGCAGAAGAAAGGTTGCAGAAAGAAGAGTTTGAAGACTGAAGTGAAGAAGAACTGTAAGGAGACCAGAGGTTGGTTACTGGGCTGCAGAAGGACTGATACAGAAAGCAGAGGTAGGAGACTGTGGTGCAGAAAGACTGTTGCAGAGAGCAGAGTTTGGAGACTGCGGTGGAGAAGGACTGTTGCAGAGAGCAGATTTTGAAGACTTGGGTTCAGAAAGATAGGTGGTGCAAGAAGAGTATGGAGACTGGGGTGTAGAAGGACTGTTGCAGAGAACAGAGGTTGGAGTCTGAGGTGCAGAAGGACTATTGCAGAAAGCAGAGGTTGGAGACTGGGTTTCAGAAGGATCCTACAGAGAGCAGAGTTTGGACACTGAGGTGCAGAAGGACTGTTGCAGAGAGGAGAGGTTGGAGATTGGGGCGCAGAAGTACTTTTACAGAGAACAGAGGTTGGATTCTGAGGTGCAGAAAGACTGTTACAGAGAGCAGAGTTTGGAGACTGGTGTGCACAAAGACTGATACATTATGCAGATTTTGGAGACTCGGGTGCAGAAAGACTGTTACAGACAGCAGAGGTTGGAGACTGCAGTACAGAAGGACTGTTACAGAGAGCAGAGGTTGAAGACTGGGGTGCATGGGAATTGTTGCAGAAGGCAGAGGTTGCAGAGTGAGATGCAGAATGACTGTTACAGAGAGCAAAATTTGGAGACTGTGGTGCAGAAGGACTGATTCAGAAAGCAGATTTTTGAGACTGGAGTGTAGAAGGACTGTTGCAGAGAGCAGAGTTTGGAGACTGGGTTGGAGAAGGAATGTTGCAGAGAGCAGAGGTTGCAGAGTCAGGTGCAGACGGACTGTTACAGAGAGCAGAGTTTGGAGACAGGGGTGCAGAAGGACTGATGAAGAGAGCAGAGGTTTCAGACTAAGATGTACAAGGACTGTTGCAGAGAATAGAGGTTGGAGATTGGGGTTCAGAAGGACTGTAGCAGAGAGCAGAGGTTGGAGACTAAGGTGCAGAAGGAGAGTTACTCAGATAAGATGTTGGAGACTGGGTTGCAGAAGGACTGACACAGAAAGCAGAGGTTGGAAATTGGGGTGCAGAAGGACTGATAAAGAGAGCAGAGATTAAAGACTGAGAACAGTGGTTGAAGACTGCGGTACAGAAAAAATGTTTTTGAGAATAAGGTTGGAGACTGGGGTGCAGAGGGACCATTGCAGAGAGCAGAGGTTGGAGATTGGGGTGCAGAAGGAATATTACAGAGAGCAGAATTTGGAAACTGGGTACAGAAGGATCTTCCAGAGAGC
Source organism: Ictidomys tridecemlineatus (assembly GCF_052094955.1). Taxonomy (NCBI): domain Eukaryota; kingdom Metazoa; phylum Chordata; class Mammalia; order Rodentia; family Sciuridae; genus Ictidomys; species Ictidomys tridecemlineatus. Next base: position 21,663 of record NW_027524222.1, on the reverse strand, counting down.
AGAGGTTGGAGACTGGGTTTTAGAGAGACTGTTGCAGAGCAGACGTTGGAGACTGAGGTGAAGAAGGATCGTTGCAGAGAGCAGATGGGGTATAGAAGGACTGTTCCAGAGAGCAGAGTTTGGAGACTGGGGTGTAGAAGGACTGTGACAGAAAGCAGTTGTTGAATACTGAGTTGCAGAATGACTGTTTCAGAGAGCAGAGTTTGGAAACAGGGGTGCAGAAAGACTGATACAGAGAGCAGAGATTAAAGACTGAGGTACAGAAGGAATGTTACAGAGAGCAGAGGTTGGAGACTGGGGTGCAGAAGGACTGATACCAAAAGCAGAGGTGAGATAATTGGGTCCAGAAGGACCGTTACAGAGAGCAGAGGTTGGAGACTGGAGTACAGAAGGACTCTTACAGAGAGCAGATGATGCAGACTGTGGTGCAGAAGGACTGTTGCAGAGAACAGAAGTTTGAGACTGGGGTGCATAAGGACCGTTGCTGAGAGCAGAGGATAAAGACTAATGTGCAGAAGGATTGTTACAGAGAGCATAGGTTGGAGACTGGGGTGCAGAATGACTGTTACAGAGAGTAGAGTTTGGAGACTTGGGTGCAGACGTATCTTGCAAAGAGCTGAGGTTGGGGACTGGGGTAGAGTAGGACTGTTGTGGAGAGCAGAGTTTGAAAACTGGGGTGCATAAGGACCATTGCTGAGAGCAGATGTTAAAGACTGATGTGCAGAAGGATCATTGCAGGGAGAAGAGGTTGATGACTGTTTTTCAGAAGGCCTCTTACAGAGAGCAGAGTTTGGTACTGGGGAGCATTAAAACTGTTACAGAGAACAGAGTTTGGAGACTGGGTTGCAGGGTGAAGAAGGACTGTTATAGAGAGTAGAAGTTGGAGACTGAGGTCCAGAAAGACCGTTGCAGAGAACAAAGGTTGGAGACTGAGGTGCAGAAGGATTGTTACAGAGAGCAGAGTTTGGAGACAGGGGTGCAGAAGGACTGATGCAGAGAGCAGAGGTTTCAGACTGAGATGTACAAGGACTGTTGCAGACAATAGAGGTTGGAGATTGGGGTTCAGAAGGACTGTAGCAGAGAGCAGAGGTTGGAGACTAAGGTGCAGAAGGAGAGTTACTCAGAGAAGAGGTTGGAGACTGGGTTGCAGAAGGACTGACACAGAAAGCAGAGGTTGGAAATTGGGGTGCAGAAGTACCCTTACAGAGAGCAGAGGTTGGAGAATACAGTACAGAAGGACTGTTACAGAGAGCAAAGTTTGAAGACTGGGGTGCAGAATGACTGTTGCAGAGAGCAGATGTTTGACACTGGGGTGCAAAAGGACTGATGCAGAGAACAGAGGATGGAGACTGGGGTGCAGAAGGACTGTTGCAGAGAGCAGAGGTTGCAGACTGAGTTGCAGAAAGACGGTTACAGAGGGCAGAGTTTGGAGACTGTGGTTCAAACCACTGATACAGAAAGCACAGGTTGGATACTGGGGTGCATACGGACCCTTACAGAGAACAGAGGTTGGCGACTGTGGTACAGAAGGACTGTTACAGAGAGCAAAGGTTGGAGTCTAGGTTGCAGAAGAACCGATGTAGAGAATAGAGTTTGGATACTGGGGTGCAGAAGGACCGTTGGGGGGATCAGATTATGGAGACTTGGGTGTAGAAGGACTGTTGCAGAGAGCAGTGATTGGAGACTGAGTTACAGAAGGACTGTTACAGAGAACAGAGTTCTGAGACTGGGGTTAAGATGGATTATTGCAGAGAGCAGAGTTTTCAGACTGAGGTACAGAAGAACTGTTGCAGGAAGCAGATGTTGGAGACTGGGGTTCACAAGGACTGTTGCAGCTAGCAGAGGTTTCAGACTGGGATGCAGAAGAATCGTTGCAGAGAGCAGAGATTGGAGACTGAGTTGCAGAAGGATTGTTACAGAGAGCAGATGTTGGAGACTGGGGTGTGAAAGGACTGTTGCAGAGAGCAGATGTTTTAGACTGCGATGTAGAAGGACTGTTACAGAGAGTAGAGGTTGGAGATTGGGGTACAGAAGGACTGTAGCAGAGAGCAGAGGTTGGAGACTAAAGTGCAGAAGGACAGTTAAAGAGAGCAGAAGTTGGAGACTGGGGTGCAGACGGACTGACACAGAAAGCAGAGGTTAGAGACTCGGGTGCAGAAGTCCATTACAGAGAGCAGAGGTTGTAGAATGCAGTACAGAAGGACTGTTACACAGAGCAAAATTTGGAGACTGGGGTGGATAATGACTGTTGCAGAGAGCAGATGTTGGAGACTGGGATACAAAGGGACTGTTGCAGAGAGCAGATGATCGAGACTGGGATGCAGAAGGACTGTTGCAGGGAGCAGAAGTTGAAGACTGAGTTGCAGAAGGACGGTTACAGAGGGCAGAGTTTGGTGACTATTGTTCAAAATGACTGATACAGAAAGCAGAAGTTGGATACTGGGGTGCATAAGGACCCTTACAGAGAACAGAGGTTGGAGACTGTGGTACAGAAGGACTGTTTCAGAGAGCAGAGGTTGGAGACTGTGGTGAAGAAGAACTGATGTAGAGAACAGTGTTTTGAGACTGGGGTGCAGAAGGATCGTTCGGGCATTAAGAGTATGGAGACTGGGGTGTAGAAGGACCGTTGAATAGAGCAGAGGTTGGAGACTGGGGTGTAGAAGGACTGTTTAAGAGAGCAGATGTTAGAAACTTGTGCGAGGAAGGAATGTTGCATAGAGCAGAGATTGGAGATTGAGGTACAGAAGGACTGTTACAGAGAGCATAGGTTGGAGACTGGGTTGCAGATGAAGGATTACAGAGAGGGGAGTTTCAGACTGAGGTACAGAAGAACGGATGAACAAAGAAGATGTTGGAGAATGGGGTTCAAAAGGACTGTTGCAGAGAGCAGAGTTTTGAGACTAGGGTGCAGAAGGATCGTTGCAGAGCGCAGAGTTTGGAGACATATGCAGAAGGATCGTTGATGAGAGCAGAGTTTCGAGACTGGGGTGCAGAAGGATCATTACAGAGAGTAGAGTTTGGAGACTGGGGTGCAGAAAGACTTTTACAGTCAGCATAGGTTTGAAACTGGGGTGCAGAAGGAATGTTGCAGAGAGCAGAGGTAGGAGACTGGGGTTCAGAAGGACTGTTGCTGAAAGCAGAGGTTGGAGACTGAGGTGCAGAAGGACTGTTACAGAGAGCAGAGGTTGAATACTGGGGTGCAGAAGGACTGAAAAAGAAAGCAGATGTTGGAGACTGGGGGGCAGAAGGACCGTTACAGAGAGCAGAGGTTGGACACTCTGGTACAGAAGGACTGTTACAGAGAGCAGAGTTTGGAGACTGGGATGTAGAAAGACTGTTGCAAAAAACAGAGGTTGGAAACTGGGGTGCAGAAAGACCGTTGATGAGAGCAGAATTTGGAGATAGGTTCCAGAAAGACTGTTACAGCGAGCAGGGGTTTGAGACTGATGTGCAGAAAGATCTTATAGAGAGCAGAGGTAGGAGACTGGGGTGCAGAAGGACTGTTTAGAGAGAAGATGTAGGAGACTGGGGTGCAGAAGGATCGGTGCAGAGAGTAGAGCTTGGAGACTGGGGTGCAGAAGGCCTCTTACAGAGAGCAGAGGTTGGAGACTGGGATGCAGAAGGCCTGTTTCAGAGAGCAGAGGTTAGAGACTGGGGTGCAGAAGGACTGTTACAGAGAGCCAAGTTGGCAGACTGGGTTTCAGAATGGTCTTACAGAGAGCAGAGTTAGGAGACAGAGGTACAGAAAGACTGTTACAGAGAGCAGAGGTTGGAGACTTGGGTACAGAGAAATTGTTGCAGAGAGCAGACTTTTCAGACTGAGGTACAGAAGAACTTGCAGAGAGCAGATGTTGGAGACTAGGTTGCACAAGGACTGTTGCAGCGAGCAGATGTTGGAGACTGGGGTGCAGAAGGATCGTTGCAAAAAGCAGAGGTTGGAGACTAGGGTGCAGATGGAGTGATTCAGAGAGCAGAGGTTGGAGACTGGGGTGCAGAAGGCCTGTTACAGAGCAGAGTTTGGAGACTGGGGTGCAGAATGATCTTACAGAGAGCAGAGTTTGGAGACTGTGCTGCAGAAGCACTGTTACAGAGAGTAGAGGTTGGAGACTGAGGTGAGAAGGACCCTTGCAAAGAGCAGAGGTTGGAGACTGAGGTGCAGAAGTATAGTTACAGAGAGAAGAGGTTGGATATTCGGGTTCAGAAGGACTGTTACAGAGAGCAGAGTTTGGAGCCTAGGGTGGAGAAGACTGTTGCAGAGAGCAGATGCTGGAGACTGGGGTGCAAAAGGAAAGCTGCAGAGAGCAGAGGATTGAGACTGGGTTGCAGAAGTATCCTTGGGGTGAGAAGAGTATGGAGAATGGGGTGTAGAAGGACTGTTACAGAGAGCAGAGTTTGAAGACTAGGGTTTAGAAGGACTTTTTCAGAGAGCAGAAGTTGGAGATTTGGGTGAAGAAGAACTGTTGCATAGAGACGAGAATGGAGACTGAGATGAAGAAGACGGTTACAGAAAGCAGAGGTTGAAGACTGGGGTGCAGAAGGACAGTTACAGAAATCAGAGTTTGGAGACTTGTTTCCAAAAGAATCTTACAGAGAGCAGAGGTTGGAGAATGAGGTACAGAAGCACTGTTAGAGAGAGCAGAGGTTGGAGACTGAGGTACAGAAGGATCGTTGGAGAGATTAGTGTTTGGAGACTGTGGTGCAGAAGGACTTTTACTTAGAGCACAGGTTGGAGACTGGGGTGCAGAAAGACTTTTACAGAGAGCACAGGTTAAAGACTGAGGTGCAGAAAAACTGTTGCAAAGAGCAACGTTAGGAGACTGGGGTGCAGAAAGAGTGTTGCAGAGAGCAGAAGTTGGAGACTGAGGTGCAGAAGGACCCTTACAGAGAACAGAGGTTGGAGACAGGTGTGTAGAAGGATCTTACAGGGAGCATAGGTTGGAGACTGGGGTGCAAAAGGACTGTTGCTGAAAGCAAAGGTTGGAGACTGGGGTGGAGATTGATCATTGAAGAGAGAAGAGTTTGGAGACTCCGTGCAAAAGGCCTGTTACATACCGCAGAGGTTAGAGACTGGGGTGAAGAAGGCCTGTTACAGAGAGCAGTTTTTGGAGAATGGGATGCAGAAAGACAGTTACAGAGATCAGAGTTTGGAGACTGGGTTGCAAAAGAATCTTACAGAGAGCAGAGTTTGGAGAATGAGGTACAGAATGACTGTTAGAGAGAGCAGAGGTTTGAGACTGAGGTGCAGAAAGATTCTTGGAGAGAGCAGTGTTTGGAGACTGCAGTGCAGAAGGACTGATACAGAAAGCAGAGGTTTAAGACTGGGGTGCAGAAGGACCCTTAGAGAGAACAGAGGTTGGAGACTGAAAGACTCTTACAGAGAGCAGACTTTGGAGACTGGGGTGCAGAATGACTGTTGTAGAGAACAGAGGTTGGAGACTGGTTTACAAAAGGACCATTGCAGAAAGTAGAGGTTGGAGACTGGGTTTCAGAAGGATCTTACAGAGAGCAGAGTTTTGACACTGAGGTGCAGAAGAACTGTGGCAGAGAGGAGAGTTTGGAGATCGGGGCGCTGAAGGACTGTAGCAGAGAGCAGAGTTTGGAGTCTGAGGTTCAGAAAGACTGTTACAGAGAGCACAGGTTAGAGACTGGAGTGCAGAAGGACTGATACAGAAAGCCGAGTTCAGAGACTGGGGTGCTTAAGGACCTTTACAGAGAGCAGAGGTTGGAAATTGCAGTACAGAAGGACTGTTAAAGAGAGCAGAGGTTGGAGACTGGGGTATAGAAAAACTGTTGCAGAGAGCAGAGGATGGATACTGGGGTGCAGAAGGACTCTTTCAGAGAGCAGAGTTTGAAGACTGGTTGGAGAAGGACTGTTTCAGAGAGTAGAGGTTTCAGAGTGAGGTGCAGAATGACGGTTACAGAGAGCAGAGTTTGGAGACTGTGGTCTAGAAAGACTGATATAGAAACTAGAGGTGGGAGACTGGGTTGCAAAAGGACCCTTACAGAGAACAGAGGTTGGATACTGCAGTACAGAAGGACTTTTGTAGAGAACAAGTTTGGAGACTGGGGTGCAGAGGTACCAATACAGAGAGCAGAGGTTGGAGACTGGGGTGCAGAAGGAATGTTACAGAGAGCACAGGTTGGAGACTGAGGTGTAGAAGGAGTGTTACTGAGAGCAGAGTTTGGAGACTGAGGTGCAGAAGTACTGTTACAGAAAGCAGAGGTTGGAAATTGGGGTGTAGAAGGACCGTTACAGAGAGAAGACGTTGGAGACTGCGGTACATAAGGAGTGTTACACAGAGCAGATCTCGGAGACTGGGGAGCAGCAGGACTGTTGCAGAGGACAAAATTTGGAGACTGGGGTGGAGAAGGAATGTTACAGAGAGCAGAGTTCAAAAACTGGAGTGTAGAATGATCTTACAGAGAGCAGAGTCTGGATACTGTGGTGCAGAAGGACTTTTGCAGAGAGCAGAAGTTGGAGACTGGGGTCCAGAAGGATCGTTGCAGAGACCAGATTTTAGAGACTGAGTTGCAGATGGACTGTTACAGAGAGCAGAGTTTTGCGACTGAGGTGAAGAAGGACAGTTACAGAGAGCATAATTTGGAGACTGGTGTGCAGAAGGACTTTTACAGAGAGCAGAGGTTTGAGACTGGGGTTCAGATGGATCTTACAGAGAGCAGAGTTTGGAGACTGGGGTGCAAAAGGACTGTTGCAGAGAGCAGAGGTTGGAGACTGGGATGGAGAAGAATCGTTGCAGAGAGAAGAGTTGAAGACTGGAGTGCATAAGGATCTTACAGAGATCAGAGGTTGGTGAGTAGGGTGCAGAAGGACTGGTGCTGAGAGCTGAGGTTGGAGACTGGGGTGAAGAAAAATCATTGCAGAGAGAAGAGGTTTGAAACTGGGGTTCTGGAGGTCTTTTACAGAGAGCAGAGCTTCGAGACTGGGTTGCAAAATTCCTGTTACAGAGAGCAGAAGTTAGAAACTATTCTGCAGAAGGACTGTTACAGAGAGCAGAGTTTGGAGACTGTGTTGCAGAAGGGTCTTACAGAGAGAAGAGTTAGGAGACTGAGGTGCAGAAGGTTCGTTACAGAGAGGAGAGTTTTTAGACTGAGTTGCTGAAGGACTGTTGCAGAGAGCATATGTTGGAGACTGGTGTGCAGAAAGACTGTTGCAGAGAGCAGAGGTTGGAGACTGTGGTGCAGAAAAATCTTTGCAGAGAGCAGAAGTTGGAGAGTGAGGTGTAGAAGGATCCTTGGGGAGAGCAGAGTTTGGAGACTGGGGTGTAGAAGGATTGTTACAGAGAACAGAGGTTGGAGACTGGTGTGCAGAAGGACTGTTACAGAGAGCAGAGTTTTGAGACTGGGCTAGAGAAGGATTCTACTGAGAGCAGAGGTTGAATAATCAGGGGCAGAAAGACTGATACAGAGAGTAGCTGTTGGAGACTGAGGTGCAGAAGAAATGTGCAGAGTACAGAGTTTGGAGACTGAGGTGCAGAAGGATTGTTACAGAGAGCGGAGTTTGAAGACTGGGTTGCAGAAGGACTGTTGCAGATAGCGGATTTTGGAGAGTGGTGTGCAGAAGGACTGTTATAGAGAGCACAGTTTGGAGACTGTGGTGCAGAAGGACTGATACAGAAAGCAGAGTTTGGAGACTGGGGTGCAGAAAGACCATTACAGAGAGCAGAGGTTGGATTCTGCAGTACAGGAAGACTGTTACAGACAGCAGAGTTTGGATACTGAGGTGCAGAAGGGCTGTAAAAGAGAGCTGATGTTGGTAACTAGGGTGCCGAAGGACTGTTGCAAAGAGCACAGTTTGGTGACTGGGGTGCAGAAGAACTGTTGCGGAGAGCAGAGGTTGGAGACTGGGGTGCAGAAGGATCTTAAAGAGAGCAGAATTTGGAGACTTAGGTGCAAAAGGACTGTTAAAGAGAGCAGAGGTTGGAGACTGAGGTGTAAATGGACACTTGAAGAGAGCAGAGGTAGGAGACTGTGGTACAGAAGGTTCGTTCCAGACATCAGAGTTTTTAGACTGAGGTACAGAAGAACTGTTGCAGAGAGCATATGTTGGAGACTGGGGTGCAGAAGGACTGTTACAGAGAGCAGAGGTTGGAGACTGAGGTGTAGAAGGAGTGTTACAGAGAGCAGAGTTTTGAGACTGAGGTTCAGAAGGACTGTTATAGAAAGTAGAGGTTGGAAATTAAGGTGTAGAAGGACGTTTCCAGAGAGAAGAGGTTGGAGACTGCGGTACAGGAGGACTGTTACACAGAGCAGATCTCAGAGACTGGGGAGCAGAAGGACTGTTGTAGATGACAGAAGTTGGAGAGTGGGGTGGAGAAGTAATGATACAGAGAGCAGAGTTTAGAAACTGGAGTGCAGAAGGATCTTACAGAGAGCAGAGGTTGGAGACTGTGGTGAGGAAGGACTGTTGCACAGAGTAGAAGTTGGAGACTGGGGTCCAGAATGATCGTTGCAGAGAGAAGATTTTAGAGACTGAGGTGCAGATGGACTGTTACAGAGAACAAAGTTTAGAGACTGGTGTAGAGAAGGACTGTTACAGAGAGCAGAGGTTGGAGACTGGGGTTCAGATGGGTCTTACAGAGAGCAGATTTAGAGACTGGGGTGCAAAAGGACTGTTGCAGAGAGCAGATGTTGGAGACTGGGATGGAAAAGAATCATTGCCGAGAGTAGAGGTTGAAGACTGGAGTGCATAAGGATATTACACAGAGCAGAGGTTGGTGAGTAGGGTGCAGGACTGTTACCGAGAGCAGAGGTTGGAGACTGGGGTAGAGAAAAATCATTGCAGAGAGAAGAGGTTGGAGACTGGAGTTCTAAGGCCTGTTACAGAGAACAGAGGTTCGAGATTTGGTTGAAAAATTCCTGTTACAAAGAGCAGAGGTTGAAAACGATTCCGCAGAAGGACTTTTACAGAGAGCAGAGTTTGTAGACTGGGTTTCAGAAGGGTCTTAAAGAGAGCAGAGGAAGGAGACTGAGGTGCAGAAGGATCGTTGCAGAGAGCAAAGTTTTTAGACTGAGTTTATGAAGGACTGTTGCAGAGAGCAGATTTTGGAGACTGGTGTGCAGAAGGACTGTTGCAGAGAGCAAAGGTTGGAGACTGGGGTGAAGTAAGATCGGTGCAGAGCCAGAGGTTGAAGAATCAGGTACAGAAAGACTATTACTGAGAGTAGATTTTGGAGACTGAGGTGCAGAAGTAACGTTGCAGAGTACACAGTTTGAAGACTCAGGTGCAGAAGAATTGTTACAGAGAGCAGAGTTTGGAAACTGGGGTGCAGAAAGACTGTTGCAGATAGCGGACTTTGAGACTGGGGTGCAGAAGGACTGTTATAGAAACCAAGGTGGGAGACTGATACAGAAAGCAGACATTTGATTCTGGAGTGCAGAAAGACTGTTACAGAAAGCAGAGGTTGGATTCTGCAGTACAGGAGGACTGTTACAGAGAGCAGAGGTTGGAGACTGGGGTGGATAAGGATTGTAATAGAGAGCTGATGTTGGCAACTAGGGTGCCAAAGGACTGTTGGAGAGAGCAGAGTTTGGAGACTGTGGTGCAGAAGAACTGTTGCGGAGAGCAGAAGTTGGAGACTGGGGTGAAGAAGGACTGTTACTGAGAGCAGAGGTAAAAGACAGCGGTGCAGAAAGATCTTACAGAGAGCAGAATTTGGAGACTGAGGTGCAGAAGGACTGTTGTAGAGATCATAAGTTGGAGACCAGGGTGCAGTAGGATCATTGAAGAGAGCAGAGGTTAAAGACTGGGGTGCAGAAGGATTGTTGCAGAGAGCAGAGGTTGGAGACTTGCGTGCAGAAGGACTAGTACAGAGAGAAGATTTTGAAGAAAGGGTTGCTGAAGAATCTTACAGAGAGCAGAGTTTGGAGACTAAGGTGCAGGTGGACTGTTACAGAAAGCAGTGGTTGGAGACTGGGGTGCAGAAAAATCGTGGAGAGGAGAGGTTTCAGACTGAGGTGCAGAAGTACTGTTACAGAGAGCAGAGGTTGGAGATTGAGGTGTAGAAGGACTGTTAAGGAGAGCAGAGTTTGGAGACTGAGGTGCAGAAGGACTGTTACAGAAAGCAGAGGTTGGAAATTGGGATGCAGAAGGACCATTACAGAGAGCAGAGGTTGGAGACTACGGTATAGAAGGACTGGTTCAGAGAGCAGAGGTGGGAGACTTGGGTGCAGAAGGACTGTTACAGAAAGCACAGGTTGCAGACTGAGGTGAAGAAGGATAGACACAGAGAGCAGAGGTTGGAGACTGGGGTTCAGAAGGACTGATAGAGAAAGCAGAGGTTGAAGAATGGGATGAAGAAGGAAGGTTACAGAGAGCAGAGGTTGGAGACAGTGGTGCAGAAGGATCCTACAGAGAGCAGAATTTAGAGACTGAGGTGCAGAAAGAGTGTTGTAGAGATCAGAGATTGGAAACTGTGGTGCAGTAGGATCATTGCAGAGAGCAGAGGTTAAAGACTGGGATGCAGAAAGATTGTTCCAGAGACCAGAGTTTGGAGACTTGCGTGCAGAAGGCCTGCATAAGAGAGCAGATTTGGAGACTGGTGTGCAGAAGGCATCTTCAGAGAGCAGAGGTTGGAGACTGGGGTGCAGAAGGACTGGTACAGAGAGCAGATTTTGAAGAAAGGGTTGCTTTAGAATCTTACAGAGATCAGAGGTTGGAGACTAAGGTGCAGGTGGACTGTTACAGAGATCAGTGGTTGGAGACTGGGGTGCCGAAGGATCGTGGAGAGGAGAGGTTTCAGACTGAGGTGCAGAAGTACTGTTACAGAGAGCAGAGGTTGGAGATTAAGGTATAGAAGGACTGTTACGGAGAGCAGTGTTTAAAGACTGAGGTGCAGAAAGACTGTTACAGAAAGCAGAGGTTGAAAATTGGGGTGCAGAAGGACCGTTACAGAGAGCAGAGGTTAGAGACTATGGTATAGAAAGACTGTTACAGAGATCAGAGGTGGGAGACTTGGTTACAGAAGGACTATTACAGAAAGCACAGGTTAGAGATTGAGGTGAAGAAGGATAGACACAGAGAGCAGAGCTTGGATACAGGGATGCAGAAGGATCTTACAGAGAGCAGAAGTTAGAGACTGAGTTGCAGAAGGACTGTTGCAGAGATCAGAGGTTGGAGACTGGGGTGCATCAGGATCATTGCAGAGAGCAGTGTTTGGAGACTGAGGTGCAGAAGGCCTGCTAAAGAGAGCAGAGTATAATGACGTGCGTGCAGACAGCTTGTTACAGAGAGGAGAGGTTGGAGACTGGGGTGCAGAAGGACTGTAATACAGACCAGAGTTTGGAAACTGGGTTGCTGAAAGATATCACAGAGAGCAGAGGTTAGAGACTGATGTGCAGGTGTAGTGTTACAGAGAGCAATGTTTGGAGACTGGGGTGCAGAAAGATCATGCAGAGAGCAGAGGTTTCAGACTGAGGTGCAGAAGGACTGTTACAGGGAGCAGAGGTTAAAGAGTGAGGTGTATAAGGACTGTTACAGAGAGAAGAGTGTGAAGACTGAGGTGTAGAAGGACTGTTATAGGAAGCAGAGGTTGGAAATGGGCGTGCAGAAGGACCGTTAAAAAGAGCAGAGTTTGGAGACTGCGGTTTAGGACTGTTACCGAGAGCAGAGGTTGGAGACTGGGATGCAGAAGGACTCATACAGAGAGCACAAGTTGGAGACTGAGGTGCAAACGGATAAATACAGAGAACAGAGGTTGGAGACTGGGGTTCAGACAGCCTGATACAGAAAGCAGAGTTTGGAGACAGGGGTGTAGAAGAACCGAAACAGAGAGCAGAGGTTGGACACTGCCGTACAGAAGGACTGTTACAGAGAGCAGATCTCGGAGACTGGGGAGCAAAAACACTATTGCAGAGAGAATAGGTTGAAGAATGAGGTGCAGAAACACTTTTATAGAGAGCAGATTTTGGAGACTGGGGTGCAGAAAGACTGTTACAGAGAGCAGAGTTTGGAGGCTGGGGTGCAGAAGGACTGTTACAGAGAGCAGAGTTTGGAGAATGCGGTTCAGATGGATCTTACAGAGAGCAGAGTTTGGAGACTGGAGTGCAAAAGGACTGTTGAAGAGAGCAGATGTTGGAGACTGATGTGGAGAAGAATTGTTGCAGAGAGAAGAGGTTGGAGACTGGGGTGCAAAAGGCCTGTTACACAGAGCAGAGGTTGGAGACTGCATTGCAGAAGTCCTGTTACAGAGAGCAGAGGTTTGAGACTGGGGTGCAGAATGATCTTACAGAGAGCAGAATTTGGAGACTGAGGTGCAGAAGGACTGTTGCAGAGATCAGAGGTTGGAGACTGGGGTGCAGTACGATCATTGCAAAGAGCAAAGGTTGGAGACTGGGGTGCAGAAGGATCGTTGCAGAGAGCAGAGGATGGAGAGTAGGGTGAAGAAGGCCTGCTATAGAAAGCAGAGTTTCGAGACTGGAGTGCACAAGGCCTGTTACAGAGAGGAGAGGTTGGAGACTGGGGTGCAGAAAAACTGTTACAGAGAGAAGAGTTTGAAGACTGGTTGGCTGAAGGAACTTACAGAAAGCAGATGTTGAAGACTGAGGTGCAGGTGGACTGTTACATAAAGCAGTGGTTGGAGAATGGGGTGCAGAAGAATCGTGGAGAGAAGAGGTTTAAGACAGACTTACAACAGTTACTAATGGAGCATTATGTAAAAATGTAGATATGTAACAGATGTGATTCTGCAATCTGTATTTGGGGTAAAAATGGGAATTCATAACCAACTTGAATCTAATGTATGAAACATGATATGTCAAAAGCTTTGTAATGTTTTGAACAACCAATATAAAAAAAGGATCGCTACAGAGAGCAGAGGGTGGAGACTGGGGTGCAGCTTGACAGTTGCAGAGAGCACTGGTTAGAGACTGGGGTGCAGAAGAAATGTTGCAGAGAGCAGAGGTTTGAGACTGTGGTGAAGAAGGACTGTAGCGGAGAGTAGAGGTTGGAGACTGGGGTGCAGAAGGACTGTTGCAGAGAGCAGATGTTGGAGACTGTGATTCAGAAGGATCGTTGCAGAGAGCAGAGTTTGGAGACTGGGGTCTAGAAGGACTGTTGCAGAGAGAACAGCTTGGAGGCTGGGGTGCAGAAGGACTGTTGCAGAGAGCAGAGGTTGGAGACTGAGGTGTAGAAGGACTTTTACAGAGAGCAGAGGTTGGAGACTGGGGTGCAAAATAACTGATATGGAAAGTAGAGTTTGGAGTCTCGGGTGCAGAAGGACCGTTACAGACAGCAGAGGTTGGAGACTGTGGTACAGAAGGACTGTTACAGAGAGCAGAGTTTTGAGCCTGGGGTTTAGAAAGACTTTTGCTGAGAACAGAGGTTAAAGACTGGGGTGCAGAAGGAAAGTTGCATAGAGCAGAAGTTGGAGACTGAGGTGCAGAAGGACTGTTATAGAGAGCAAAGTTTGGAGACCGGGTTGAAAAAGGATCTTACACCTGATGGGTATACAGTGGAGTTCTACAAAACCTTCAAAGAAGAACTAATACCAATACTTTTCAAACTATTTCAAGAAATAGAAAAAGAAGGAGCTCTTCCAAATTCATTCTATGAGGCCAACATCACCCTGATCCCAAAACCAGACAAAGACACTTCAAAGAAAGAAAACTACAGACCAATATCTCTAATGAACTTGGATGCAAAAATTCTCAATAAAATTTTGGCGAATCGAATACAAAAACATATCAGAAAACTTGTGCTCCATGATCAAGTAGGATTCATCCCTGGGATGCAAGGCTGGTTCAATATACGGAAATCAATACATGCTATTCACCACATCAATAGGCTTAAAGACAAGAACCATATGATCATCTCGATAGATGCAGAAAAAGCATTTGACAAAATACAACATCCCTTTATGTTCAAAACATTAGAAAAACTAGGGATATCAGGAACTTACCTCAACATTGTAAAAGCTATATATGCTAAACCTCAGGCTAGCATCATCCTAAACGGAGAAAAACTGAAGGCATTCCCTCTAAAATCTGGAACAAGACAGGGATGTCCTCTATCACCACTTCTATTCAATTTAGTTCTCGAAGTACTAGCCAGAGCAATTAGACAGACAAAAGAAATTAAAGGCATAAAAATAGGAAAAGAAGAAATTAAATTATCGCTATTTGCAGATGACATGATAATTTACTTAACAGACCCAAAAGGATCTACAAAGAAGCTGCTAGAGTTAATAAATGAATTCAGCAAAGTGGCAGGATATAAAATCAGCACGCACAAATCAAAGGCATTCCTGTATATCAGCAACAAAACCTCTGAAATGGAAATAAGGAAAACCACTCCATTCACAATATCCTCAAAGAAAATAAGATACTTGGGAATCAACCTAACAAAAGAGGTGAAAGATTTATACAATGAAAACTACAGAACCTTAAAGAGAGAGATAGAAGAAGATCTCAGAAGATGGAAAAATGGACCCTGTTCATGGATAGGCAGAACTAACATCATCAAAATGGCGATATTACCCAAAGTTCTCTACAGGTTTAATGCGATGCCAATCAGAATCCCAAAGACATTTCTTGTAGAAATAGATAAAGCAATCATGAAATTCATATGGAAAAACAAAAGACCCAGAATAGCAAAAGCAATTCTAAGCAGGAAGTGTGAATCTGGAGGTATAGCGATACCAGAGCTCAAACTGTACTACAAAGCAATAGTAACAAAAACAGCATGGTACTGGTACCAAAACAGGCAGGTGGACCAATGGTACAGAATAGAGGACACAGAGACTAATCCACAAAGTTACAACTATCTTATATTTGATAAAGGGGCTAAAAACATGCAATGGAGGAAGGATAGCATCTTCAACAAATGGTGCTGGGAAAATTGGAAATCCATATGCAACAAAATGAAATTGAATCCCTTTCTCTCGCCAGCCACAAAAGTTAACTCAAAATGGATCAAGGAGCTAGATATAAAAACAGAGACACTGCGTCTGATAGAAGGAAAAGTTGGCTACGATCTACATATTGTGGGGTCGGGCTCCAAATTCCTTAATAGAACGCCCGTAGCCCAAGAGTTAATGACAAGAATAAACAAATGGAACCTACTTAAACTAAAAAGTTTTTTCTCAGCAAGAGAAACAGTAAAAGAGATAAATAGAGAGCCTACATCCTGGGAACAAACTTTTACCCCTCACACCTCAGACAGAGCCCTAATATCCAGAATGTACAAAGAACTCAAAAAATTAAACAATAAGATAACAAATAATCCAATCAACAAATGGGCCAAGGACCTGAACAGACACTTCTCAGAGGAGGACATACAATCAATCCACAAGCACATGAGAAAATGCTCAACATCTCTAGCAATCAGAGAAATGCAAATCAAAACCACCCTAAGATACCATTTAACTCCTGTAAGATTGGCAGCCATTATGAAGTCAAACAACAATAAGTGTTGGCGAGGATGTGGGGAAAAGGGCACACTTGTTCACTGCTGGTGGGACTGCAAAATGGTGAGGCCAATTTGGAAAGCAGTATGGAGATTCCTGGGAAAGCTGGGAATGGATCCACCATTGGACCCAGCTATTGCCCTTCTTGGACTATTCCCTGAGGACCTTAAAAGAGCACACTATACGGATACGGCCACATCAATGATTATAGCAGCACAATTCACAATAGCTAGACTGTGGAACCAACCTAGATGCCCTTCAATAGATGAGTGGATAAAAAAATTGTGGCAGCTATACACAATGGAGTATTATGCAGCACTAAGAAACGACAAAATCATAGAATTTGCAGGGAAATGGATGGTATTAGAGCAGATTATGCTAAGTGAAGCTAGCCAAGCCCTATAAAACAAATGTCAAATGTCTTCTTTGATATAAAGAGAGCCACTAAGAATAGAACAGGAAGGAAGAGCATGAGGAAAAGAATAACAGTAAACTAAGACGAATGGGGGGAGAGAAAGGAAGAGAGAAGGGAAAACATATGGAAATGGTAGGAGACCTTCAGTGATACACAAAATAATAAGAGGTTATGAGGGGCAAGGGGGTGGGGGGGAAAAAGGGGAGAGAATTGAACAACAGCAGAGGAGGTAGAGAGGGATGTTGGGAGGGGAGGGGAGGGGAGGGGGGATAGTAGGGGATAGGAAAGGTAGCAGAATACAACAGTCACTAATATGCCATTATGTAAAAATGTGAGTATGTAACAGAAGTGAGTCTGTATTATGTATTTGGGGAGTTCAAAACCCAATTGAGTCGAATGTATGAAAGATGATATGTCTTGAGCTCTGTAATGTTTTGAACAACCAATAAAAAAAAAAAACCACCAAGAACAAGGAAAAAAAAAAAAAAGAAAAAGGATCTTACAGAGAGCAAAGTTTGGAGACTGGGATGCAGAATAACTGATATGGAAAGTAGAGTTTGGAGACTGGGGTACAGAAGAAATGTTACAGACAGCAGAGGTTGGAGACTGCGGTACAGAAGAACTGTTACAGAGAGCAGAGTTTGGAGCCTGGGGTGCAGAAGGACTGTTGCAGAGAACAGCGGTTGGATACTGGGGTGCAGTAGAACCGTAACAGAGAAAAGTATTTGGAGACTGAGGTGCAGAAAGACTGTTTTAGAGAGCAAAGTTTGGAGGCCGGGGTGAAGAATGATCTTACAGAGAGCAGAGTCTGGAGACTGGAGTGCAGAAGGACTGTTGCAGAGAGCAGAGGTTGAAGTCTGAGGTGCAGAAGGATCGTTGCAGAGAGAAGAGATTGGAGACTGGGGTGCAGAAATACTGTTATAGAAAGCAGATGCTGGCAATTGGGGAGCAGAAGGACCGTTACAAAGAGAAGAGGTTGGAGACTGCGATACAAAATGACTGTTACAGAGAGCAGAGGTTGGACCCTGGGTAGAAGAAGGATCTTTTCAGAGAGCAGATGTTGGAGACTAGGGTGCAGAAGGACTTTTACAGAGAGCAGAGGTTGGAGACTAAGTTGTAGATGGATCGTTACAGAGAGCAGAGGTTGGAGACTGGGGTGCAAAAGGACCGTTAGTGAGAGCAGAGTTTTGAGACTGAGGTGCAGAAGGACATTTACAGAGAGCAGATATTGGAGACTGGGGTGCAGATGGATTCTTAAAGAGAGCAGAGAATGGAGACTGGGGTGCAGAAAAAGTGATACAAACAGCAGAGTTTGGAGATTGGTGTGTAGAAAAACTGTATAGAGAGCAGTGGTTTGAGACTGGGGTGCAGAAGGATTGTTACATAGAGCATAGGTTGGAGACTCGGGTGCAGAATGACTGTTACCGAGAGCAGAGTTTCGAGACTGTGGTGCAGAAGAACTGTTACAGAGAGCAGAGGTTGGAGACTGGGGTGTAGAAGGCCTGTTACAGAGATCAGAGGTTGGAGACTGAGGTGCAGAAGGATTGGTACAGAGAGGAGAGGTTGGCAACTGAGGTGCAGAAAGACTATTACAGAGAGCAGAGGATGGGAACTGGGGTGCAGAAGGATCGTTGCAGAGAGCAGATGTTGGAACCTGAGGTGCAGATGGATCGTTGCAGAGATCAGAGTTTGGAGACTGAGGTGCAGAAGGATTTTTACGGAGATCAGAGCTTGGAGTCTAGGGTCAGAAACAAAGTTACAGAAAGCACACTTCAGAGACTGGGGAGCAGAAGAAATGTTGCAGAGAGCAGAGGTTGAAACTGGGGTGCAGTAGGACTATTGCGGAGAACAAATTTGGAGACGGAGGTGCAGAAGAACTGATACAGAGGGCAGAGATTTGAGACTGAGGTCCAGAAGGATTGTAACAGAGATCAAAGTGTGGAGTCTGGGGTGCAGAATGAGTGTTACAGAGAGCAGAATTTTGAGATTGGGGTGCATAAGAACTGTTACCGAGAGCAGAGGTTGGAGACTGGGGTGCAGAAGAACTGTTGCAGAGAGCAGAGTTTGGAGAAGGAGGTGCAGAAGGACTGTTAAAAAGGGCAGAGATTGAAAACTGGAGTGCAGAAGGACCGTTGCAGAGAGCAGAGCTTGGAGCTTGGGGGAAGAAGGATCGTTGCAGAGAGAAAATGTTGGAGACTGGAGTGCAGAAGGACTGTTACAGAGAGCAGAGGTTAAAAACTGAGGTGCAAGAGGATCGTTTCAGAGAGTAGAGGTTGGAGACTGGGGTGCAGAAGGACCTTTACAGATTGCAGAGGTTGGATAGTGAGGTACAGAAGGACTTTTACAGAGAGGAGAGGTTGGAGACTGGGGTGATAAAGGATTCTTACAGAGAGCAGTGGATGGAGACTGGGGTGCAGAAAAAGTGTTACAGAGAGCAGAGTTTGGAAATTGGGGTTCAGAAGAACTTTTAAAGAGAGCAGAGTTTGGAGACTGGGGAACAGGAAGATCGTTACAGAGAGCAGAATTTGGAGACTGAGGTGCAGAAGGATCGTTACACAGAGCAGATTTTGGTTACTGGGGAGTAAAAGGACTGCTGCAGAGAGCAGAGCTTGGAGCGTGGGGAGAAGAAGAATCTTTGCAGAGAGCAGATGTTGGAGACTGTGGTGCAGAAGGAGTATTAAAGAGAGCAGAGGTTGGAGACTGAAGTGAATAAAGATCATTTCTGAGGGCAGAGTTTTGAGAATGGGGTGCAGAAGGACTGTTAAAGATTGCAGAACTTCGAGACTGAGGAACAGAATAAATTTGAAAGAGAGGAGAGTTTGGAGTCTGGGGTGCAAAAGGATTCTTACAGAAAGCAGAGAATGGAGACTGGGGTGCAGAAGGATCGTTGCAGAGAGAAGAGGTTGGAGAATCAGGTGGAGAAGGATCGCTATAGAGAGCAGAATTTGGAGACTGGGTTTCAGCAGGACAGTTACAGAGAGCACAGGTTGGAGACTTGGGTTCAGAAGAAATGTTGCAGAGACCAGAGGTTGGAGAATGAGGTGGAGAAGTACTGTAGCAGAGAGCACAGGTTGTAGACTGGGGTGCAGAAGGACTGTTGCAGAGAGCAGTTGTTAGAGACTCTGATGCAGAAAGATCATTGCAGAGAGCAGAGGTTGGAGACTGCGGTTAAGAAGGACTGTTGCAGAGAGCAGAGGTTGGAGACTGAGGTGCAGAATGCCTATTACAGAGAGCAGAGGTTGAAGACTGAGGTGCAGAAGGACTGTTTCAGAGATGAGAGGTTTGAGACTGGGGTTTAGTAGGATCATTGCAGAGAGCAGAGGTTGGAGACAGGCATGCAGAATGACCGTTGCATAGAGCAGAGTTTGGAGACATTTGTGCAGAAGACCTGTTACAGAGAGGAGAGTTTGGAGACTGGGGTGCAGAAGGACTGTGATAGAGAGCAGGGTTTGGAGACTGTGTTGCTGAAGGATCTTACAGAGAGCAGAGATTGGAGACTGAGCTGCAGGTGGACTGTTACAGAGAGCAGTGGTTGGAGACTGGGGTGCAGAAGAATCGTGGGGAGTAGAGGTTTCAGACTGAGGTACAGGTGGACTTTTATATAGAGCAGTGATTGGAGACTGGGGTGTAGAAGGACTGTTACAGAGAGCAGAATTTGGAGACTCAGGTGCAGAAAAACTGTTACAGGAAGCAGAGTTTGGAAATTAAGGTGCAGAAGGACCGTTACAGAGAGCAGAGTTTTGAGATTGTGGTATAGGACTGTTACCTAGAGCAGAGGATGGAGACTGGATTGCAGAAGCACTCTTACATAGAGCATAGGTTAGAGACTGAGGTGTAAAGGATAGATACAGAGGACAGATTTTTGAGACTGGGGTTCAGGCAGACTAATACAGAAAGCAGAGTTTGGAGACTGGGGTGTAGAAGGACCTTTACAAAGAGCAGAGTTTGGAGACTGCGAAACAGAAGGACTGTTACAGAAATCAGATCTCGGAGACTGGGAGCAGAAGTACAGTTGCAGAGAGCAAAGGTTTGAGACTGGGGTGGAGAAGGAATGTTATAGAGAGCAGAGTTTAGAAACTAGAGTGCAGAATGAACTTATAGAGAGCAGAGGTTGGAGATTGTGGTGCAGAAGGAATGTTACTGAGAGCAGAGGTTGGAGACTGGGGTCTAGAAGAATCATTGCAGGGAGCAGAGGTTTGAGACAGGCATACAGAATGACCGTTGCATAGAGCAGAGTTTGGAGAAATTTGTGTAGAAGTCCTGTTACAGAGAGCAGAAGTTGGAGACTGTTGTGCAGAAGGACAGGTACAAAGTGCAGAGTTTAAAAACTGGGTTGCAGAAGGATCTTGCAGAGAGCAGAGTTTTGAGACTGAGGTGCAGAAGGACTGTTACAGAGAGCCGAGGTAGGAGACTGGGGTGCAGAAGGGCCATTGCAGAGAGGAGAGTTTTAAGACTGAGGTGCAGAATGACTGTTGTAGAGAGCAGATGTTGGAGACTCGCATGCAGATGGACTGTTACAGAGAGCAGAGGTTGGATACAAGGTTGCAGAAGCATCTTACAGAGAGCAGAATTTGAAGACTGAGGTGCAGATGGACTGTTGCAGAGATCAGAGGTTGGAGACTGGGGTGCAGAAGGATCGTTGCAGAGACCACATTATGGAGACTAGTGTGCAGAAGGACTGCTACAGAGAGCAGAGTTCGAAGACTGGAGTCCAAAAGGCCTGTTACAGAGACAAGAGGTTGGAGACTGGGGTGCAGAAGGACTGTTATAGAGAGCAGAGTTTGGAGACTGGGGTGCAGAAGGCCTGCTACAGAGAACAGAGTTGGGAAACTGGCTTCCAGAAGGCCTGTTACAGAGAGGATCGGTTGGAGACTGGGGTGCAGAAGGACTGTTATAAAGAGCAGAGTTTGGAGACTGGGTTGCTGAATGATCTTAAGGAGAGAAGAGGTTGGAGACTGAGGTGCAGGTGGACTGTTACAGAGAGCAGTGGTTGGAGACTGAGGTGCAGAAGTACCATACAGAAAAGAGAGCTGTCAGACTGAGGTGCAGAAGGACTGTAACAGAGAGCAGAAGTTGGAGACAGTGGTGTAGACGTACTGTTAGAAAGAGCAGAGTTTGGAGACTGAGGTGCAGAAGGACTGTTACAGAAAGCAGAGGTTGGAAATTGGAGTGCAAAAGGACCGTTAAAAAGACCAGAGTTTGGAGACTGCGGTATAGAAAATCTGTTACAGAGAGCAGAATTTGGAGACTGGGGTGTAGAAGGAATGTTACAGAGAGCACAGGTTGGAGACTGAGGTTCAGAAGGATAGATACAGAGAGCAGAGTTTTGAGACTGGTGTTCAGAAGGACTGATATAGAGAACAGTGTTTGGAGACTGGGGTGCAGAAGAATCGTGCAGAGAGCAGAGGTGTCAGACTGAGGTGCAGAAGGACTGTTACAGAGAGCAGAGGTTGAAGACTGAGGTGTAGAAGGACTGTTACAAAGAGCAGAGTTTGGAGACTGAGGTGCAGAAGGACTGTTACAGAGAGCAGAGGTTGGAGACTGGGGTTCAGAAGGCCTGTTACGGAGAGCAGAGTGTGGAGAAGGGCCCTAGAATGACTGATACAGATCATAGAGTTTGGTGACTGGGTTGAAGAAGGATCTAACAGAGAGCAGATGTTGGGGACCCAGGTGCAGAAGGACTGTTACAGAGAGTAGAGGTTGGACTGAGGTACAAAAGGATCGTAGCAGAGAACAGTGTTTTAAGACTGAGGTGCAGAAGGACTGTTGTAGAGACCACAGGTTTTAGACTGGTGTGCAGAAGGACTGTTACAGAGAGCAGATATT